>NC_141819.1:5156767-5335517 GCF_982586985.1 Callionymus lyra
GAGATCTTCACTGAGCTCTACATCACTGAGGGGGGCACAGACCAGGTCAACCAGGAGCACGAGGTCCGACAGATCGAAGCAGCCACCAGGAACCAGACCAGACCAGAAACCACCATCAGACAAGAAGACCTCTTTAAAGCCTCACCTGAACGACCAATCAGAACACTGCTGACGAAGGGCGTGGCTGGCATTGGGAAGACCCTCCTGACACAGAAGGTCACTCTGGACTGGGCTGAAGACAAAGCCCACCAGAACTTCCAGCTCATCTTTCCTTTCACCTTCAGAGAGCTGAACCTGCTGAAAGAGAAGAAGTTGAGTTTGATGGAACTTGTTCATCTTTTCTTTCCTGAAACCAGAGAATCCAGACTCAGCAGCTTTGAAGGACTCCAGGTTCTGTTCATCTTTGATGGTCTGGACGAGTGTCGACTCCCTCTGGACTTCCTCAACAGTCGGCGCCTGATAGAAGCTACAGATTCCACCTCAGTAGACGTCCTGCTGACAAACCTCATCAGGGGGGATCTTCTTCCCTCAGCTCGTCTCTGGATCACCACACGACCTGCAGCAGCCAATCAGATCCCTCCTGAGTGTGTGGACATGGTGACAGAGGTCAGAGGGTTCAATGACCTCCATAAGGAGGAGTACTTCAGGAAGAGGTTCAGAGATGAGGAGCAGACCAGCAGCATCATGTCTCACATCTGGAGGTCACGAAGCATCTACATCATGTGTCACATCCCGATCTTCTGCTGGATCACTGCCACAGTTCTGGACATGTTGAAGAGCACAGAGACAGGACAGCTGCCCAACACCCTGACTGAGATGTTCATCTACTTCCTGGTGGTTCAGATCAAAGTCAAGAAGGTGAAGTTCGACGGAGGATCTGGGACTGACACGGTTTGGGATCCTGAGAGCAAGAAGATGATGGAGTCTCTGGGAAAACTGGCTTTTGAGCATCTGCAGAGAGGAAACTTGATCTTCTATAAGTCAGACCTCACAGAGTGTGACATCGACATCTCAGCAGCTTCAGTTTACTCAGGAGTGTTCACTCAGATCTTCAGAGAGGAGAGAGGACTGTACCAGGACAAGGTGTTCTGCTTCATCCACCTGAGTGTTCAGGAGTTTCTGGCTTCTCTTCACGTCCACCAGACCTTCATCAACTCTGGAGTCAACCTGATGAAATCAAAACTAAAATCCAAACCTTCAAGATTGTTGAAAAACAAAAGTCAAACAGAAAGGTTCTACCAGACAGCAATAGATGAAACTCTAAAAAGTCCAAATGGACATCTGGACTTGTTCCTGCGCTTCCTTCTGGGTCTTTCTCTGCAGACCAGCCAGAGTCTCCTTCCAGGTTTGTTGACACAGACAGGAAGTAGCTCCTGGACCAATCACAACACAGCAGAGCTCATCAAGAAGAAGATAAGTGAGGATGTGTCTCTAGAGAGAATCATCAACCTGTTCCACTGTCTGAATGAAGTGAAGGACACTTCTCTGGTGGAGGAGGTCCAACAGCAGCTGAGATCAGATCCTTTCTTCACTCAAATGTCTTCTTCTCAGTGGTCAGCCCTGGCCTTCATCTTACTGTCCTCAGAGGAACATCTTGACGAGTTTGACCTGAAGAAATACTCAAGATATGGTTCAGACGAGGTTCTTGAGAGGCTTCTGCCGGTGGTTCAAGCTGCAAACAAAGTTCTGTAAGTTGTTCAAACATTTCTGATGATATGAACTAAACATGAATGTTTGATTTACTCTTTGATGATTGTTGTGTTTGTCATCGTGTTTAACAAACTGATCCTAATTTAGACAAACCTTCCTCAAATATTCATACAATATGTGATTTTATGATGTAACTAGTTCAGTCTTGTCAAATAGAGAATTGAAAAGTAAAGATGTTACGTAGTTTATAAAAATATCATCTTAATAAATCATTGTAATGATAAACAAACAAGCGTCAACTTTAAATGAAAATGAATAATAATCAAAAGAACATATTTAAAACATGTGGCCTCATTAATTATACTGCGTATACACAAATGAATGTGTACGCAACATTTATTTATAGAAAAGTTTCTTGAATGAAACAAAACCACGAAGGTTACATCAATAAAAATGCAGCTTTATTTAACTTTACTGTTTCATACAAAAGGTCAACTCTTGTCTTTTTCTCAGGAAATGTGTTCTATAAAAATAAACAATAAAAACAAAGGGGTTCGTCTTCATAATCCTCTTTGTCCGACTGTGTGTATTTAATTTAAAATATTCATGTCAGGTATTACTTTAAGATTCTTTTTAAGCAAAATAAGTTCATAAATGTCACTTCCTGTTGGAGCAGTTGAATCTATTTTCAGCTCATGAACTGAATATTGAAAAACATTTGCTTTGTTTCTTATGCAAGTAGATCAGTGTCATCAGAGAATTGAAGGATTGAATTTAACATTTAATTGTATTAAAATGTTCTATTTTTTTAACCATAGAAATATTTTCTGAATCATTTTATTAAATAATTTGAATATATATTATATATTGGATTTTAAACACTTTCACATTTGTATATTAAATTAAAAAAGCCACTTGTAAAAAATATTGAATCTTGAATTTTTTTCATTTTATTTATTACTAAAATAACAATATTAAACTTGAAATAAACTCTTTCAATTCTTGTCAAATAGAAAATTGAAAAAGTCACTTGTTGATGAAACTCTCTTTCACAGCCTGAGCTGCTGTCGACTGTCAGAGAGAAGTTGTTCACTTCTGTCCTCAGTCCTCAGCTCTCCGTCCTCTAGTCTGACTCTACTGGACCTGAGTTACAACAAGCTGCAGGATCCAGGAGTGGAGCTGCTGTCTGCTGGACTGAAGAGTCCACACTGTCACCTGGAGACTCTCAGGTCAGAACATCATCTTTTCTACATCATCAAAGCTCAAATGTAAAGTCAGAGGTGGAAACACGAGTCAAAGTCTGTCATCACTTTGTTCTTCAGTGAAGCAGCTCATAGATACATTTGTATGTTTGTGTAGCAGGTAAAGATGTTACGTAGTTTATAAAAATATCATCTTAATAAATCATTGTAATGATAAACAAACAAGCGTCAACTTTAAATGAAAATGAATAATAATCAAAATAACAGTCCTTCATATTCTTTATCCAGTGTTCTCGCGTCATCTGTCTCGTAGAAGACAAAACACTTTAGAGTGGAATCTTGAGGTTTGTCTTTGATTTGTTTTCATTGTTTGTTTTTTCCACCGTTGTTGTCTCTGTTCTTCTCTTATGGTTCATCTGTTGTTCATGAGGTCTACGACTATTTTAACAGTCGACTGCTCACCAAATATTCAACCATTAAGTCGACTAATCGCATCATTCTTACATTTTTCTTCAATTTATCATGAAGTTTCTTTAATGAAACAAAACTACTTTACTTACTTTAAGCTTCTTTTGAAGCTAAATATGTTCATAAATGTTCATTGAAGCCAATAAGTTTTGTTTGTCATGTCTTTTACTGAGACTCCAATTCATTCAGCAACAGTCCAAACCAACAGAGTCAAAACAACCATCAACGGAGACTTAAAACATAAACAAAAAAACAGCAGATCTTTGTTCACTTAATAAGTATTTTGTACACGTCAGTATTATTAAAGGAATCATAAATACTTTTGTCTTGTGACAGAGAAAACACTCAGAGTGGTGACTTTGACGAACTGAACCACATTAACAAGTCATTTCAAAGTCAATTGTTTACAATAAACGACTGTTTTTACTTGAATTTAATGTTGCAACTGTGTGAATGAAATCATTATAAAATAAAGATAAATAATACAATTATAAATAACTTAATTTCACTGACACTCACGTATAGAAAGTATAGTTTTGTAAAAGCATCAGTTAACAGTCAAATCATATATTGATGATCATTTTAAAGACTTGGTTAAAGTCATCATGTGTGGTGGATGTAAAGAGATCAATGAAAGTTGATGTCATTTGCTGTAAGATTAACTTCAAATGTGAAGAAGATATTTCTGTTTGATTATTGATTCTTTCAGGTAGTAGATCCAGATATGAACATTTTATTTTGTAACATTTAGGAAATCCATGTGTGGTGAGTTGTTTGTTTTTGTACAGTGTAGGCTGCCCTCATCGTGTACTGACACTATTGTTAACTCGTCATCTTCATCAGCCGCTGGTTACGACTTCTTCACCCTCATTTAGAGGATTAGCGCCCCCACAAACAGGACAGGAGAGATGAAGTATTGACGTGACAACCAAGTGTGTTGTAAGAAAATATCAATATTTGTGCTCAGGTTATATACGGGTGTGAAAACTAACATGTTGGTAAGAAATGTCTTTCTCCAATGATTTGTGAGGCTCATCTACAACTACTTCACTTCACACTGAACACATGTGTCTCCATTTCTTGTTGAATCCATTGTGCTGATGGTATCTGTGATCATTCTCCTGACATGTGACTGTTGCAACAATCAGTCTCATCAAGTTGATCATGGTTTTCAACATTTTCAAGGTCAAACATTAAGAGAGAAAAGTGTCGATTTCCTACTTTGAATATGACGCGTTGATAAATGTCACTTCCTGTTGGAGCAGTTGAATCTATTTTCAGCTCATGAACTGAATATTGAAAAACATTTGCTTTGTTTCTTATGCAAGTAGATCAGTGTCATCAGAGAATTGAAGGATTGAATTTAACATTTTATTTTATTGATTGTTGAATTTTTTTAACCATAGAATTATTTTCTGAATAATTTAATTCAATAATTTAAATATTGAAAGGTTGGTTTTGTTTTAATTGAATAATGGAAACATTTTTTACACATAGAGTTTAATATAAATATATTATATATTGGATTTTAAACACGTTTAAAAAATAAATTTAAAAGGATACTTGTTAAAAATATTGAATCTCGATTTTTTTAAATTCATAATTCCATACCAGCATTTTTATAATGTCTGTGTTTTGAAGAGGTAAAAAAATTATATTTTTAACGTTGTAGATTTAAAGAGGTAAAATATATATATATATATATATATATATATATATATATATTTATTTTAATTTTGTAGTTTTGAAGAGATACAATTAAATACAACATTTAATTATTCTTTTATTTCTATTTTTTACCTCTTCAAAACTCCAGGGTTAAAATTTATATTGGATTTTAAACACTTTGACATTTTTATAATGAATTTAAAAGGATACTTGTTGATAACAATATTAAACTATACGTGTGAAAAAAACCTTTACTCAATTAAAACATATTGTTTTTATTATAAATTATAAATAAATAAATAAACTCTTTCAATTATTGTCAAATAGAAAATTGAAAAAGTCACTTGTTGATGAAACTCGTCTCTTTCACAGGCTGAACAAATGTTTCCTGTCAGAGAGAAGTTGTTCACTTCTGTCCTCAGTCCTCAGCTCTCCGTCCTCTAGTCTGACTCTACTGGACCTGAGTGACAACAAGCTGCAGGATCCAGGAGTGGAGCTGCTGTCTGCTGGACTGAAGAGTCCACACTGTCACCTGGAGACTCTCAGGTCAGAACATCATCTTCTCTCTTCATGTCTGGTCCACAGTTCATCTGGTTTCTTGTCTCTCAGGAGAAATGAAAATATAAATAAATGTCATGTTTCTAATATCTGGAGCGAAACTAGACGAGTGTCGTCTCAGCTCTTGTTTCCTGGTTGATGAAGCAACTGAGCCAGATTTCCTTGTTCGCAGACGATGTGTTGATAAATGTCACTTCCTGTTGAAGTATTATTTATTTTCAGCTCATGAACTGTTTGTTGAAAAACACTTTATTTCATTTAATTTGATTAATCAAGATCAAGTTGATCACATGAAAACATTCACTGAAATACTTGTTCATGTTCCAACAATTCAGCATAAATCAATGATGTCTCACTAGTTTGTAGGAAAGTCTGTTTTTCTAAAGTAAATATTTAACAACAAACCACAACCTCAACATTGTTGTTACTCCTTCTTCATGTTTGTGTTTCTGTCGTCATGTTCAACATTTCACCCTCATTTATACCAACCTGATAAATATTCAAACAAACATGTGACCATGATCTTATGAAAGTAAATAGTTGATTGTTTTTAAATAAAGAATTGAAAAAGTCACTTGTTGATGAAACTCGTCTCTTTCACAGCCTGATCTACTGTCGACTGTCAGAGAGAAGTTGTTCACTTCTGTCCTCAGTCCTCAGCTCTCCGTCCTCTAGTCTGACTCTACTGGACCTGAGTGACAACAAGCTGCAGGATCCAGGAGTGGAGCTGCTGTCTGCTGGACTGAAGAGTCCACACTGTCACCTGGAGACTCTCAGGTCAGAATATCATCTTCTCTTGGTTCTGATAAGTTTCTAAAAGTGTTTCTCCTTCATTTCAGTCTGTCATGGTGTCAGATCTCAGAGAGAGGTTGTTCTTCTCTGGCCTCAGCTCTGACATTGAACCCATCCCACCTGAGAGAACTGGACCTGAGAGGGAATCATCCAGGAGGACCAGGACTGGAGCTGCTGTCTGCTGGACTGAAGAGTCCAGACTGGAGACTGGAGACTCTCAGGTATGAACAGAGCAGCAGAACTCACTGACTGAACTCCAAAGATCTTCAGACTGAACATTTGATGCTCAGACTCTTCATCTGAACTGAGCACATGAATCCAAACTCTGAGTTCCTCCATGTTCTCCTGCTGGACACCAGTGGAAGCATGAAGGAGACAGTTGAGACTGAGCAGCCTGTTTATAGATCCATCTTTGTTGTCATCAACAGTCATGACTGAGTCGTCCACTGAGAATGAAACAATATTCATGAAACATCTGAATCAAATGAATCTGATCTTCTGACTCTTTCTTCCTCCAGGCTGTAGACCACATTGGTTAGACCTTCATCCATGAATGGTAAGTTAGATTCCATTGATTGACTTCAACATCAAAGCTCATCTGCTGACACAGCAGTTGAAGGTCTTTGTGGACATGGACTTGATGAAGAAGATTCCAGAACAAACGTGCAGATGTTAAAGACTCACAGTTACAGTATCAAGTGAAGCTCTGATTCCAAATCTTCAAGTCCTTCAGCTCAAAACTCTTCAGGAGCTTCAACATCAACATTGTTTCAGTTTGACTGTCAGTGGAGAACAAAGAAATATTTCTGTCAAATATTTGAAATCAGACGTGAGTTTGATCATCAACTCACAATGTTGAGTCACTTTAAACATCATTTCACACATGAATCACTTCATATTGAATCATGTGTTCACTTGAACATCTTCATCACAACTAGACTAGACTCATGTTAGCTACATGCTAGTTTAGCTGCTGACTTCATCTTCAAATCTGACATTCAAGATGATTCTGGGATGTTTCAGTCACATGGTTCTTCTCTCAAGTTCTCAGAAGAATGTTGACAGAACATTGACTCGTCTCAGTTTGGATCAGTATATGATCGTCAAGACAACGTTCTTCCACCATCATCACCTCATGTCTCTTCTTCTCTCAGTCTTCACTCTCACTGGACTCACACACAGCAGCGCCTCCTACTGTCCAACGACAACAGGAACTTGATGGAGGATCAGGATTATCTGGATCATCCTGACAGATTTGAAAAGCTGCGACTGGAGGTGGAGAGGAAGTGAGACTATCAGAGTGACTCTCAGAAGAAACACAAGAAAATATGTTATTAAGTCAAATGTTTCCTAACATACCTGCTGGATTTGTTTCACGTTTGTTTGTGACTTTTATGATCGTTCTCTAGTTAAACCTCTTTTACTCTGAAAGTAAGTGGTTTAATGGTTATTTTTTCAAACTGTACTTCTCAACAGTAGCTAAACATGATCGTGACAGATTGACTTCATCTCATCTGTCGCCTAGAAATGATGTCATCAGAGGAACAGAGCGAGAGAAACAGGAATTTAAAAAGATCAACAAATTCAATCCTCTAGTCAAACAGCTTCAAAACATACAGTTCTTTGCACAATATTCTCAAAATCACATTATATTATATTTTATAAACTGATCATTAATGTTATAATTGACAAGTGAATCTACACTTTGACAAATGTATCGTGAGACAATCTTGATCCAGTTTAGAGAGTTTTTCTTCCTTCATTAACTGCAAATGAAAGTGTGTTAAAGTAACAGTTGAATGTATTCAACATTATTTACTCAATCATGTAATAGTAGGTCAAATAAAACTATTACAACAGTTCTGGAATCATGTGATGTTTTAAGTCTTTTGTTGTCTTTTTATTTCACACGTCTGAAGTAATAATAAACGCAAAATTCAAACTCATCATTTTCTACTCGCCCTCATGTCGACTAAGGGCTGGGATTATTTTGAGAGTAATGTGTTCTTTTTAGAGTTATAGACAAAAATGTTTGTTCATTTTAATGTAGCAACTGGAGCTCAGTTGTCTTTGTCTTCATCTTCGTCCAAAAAGACACATGAAAACATCCAAATACTGTACCTCCAAACTGCTCGTCTGTAACTTTTGGATTGAAGCTCCACATGAGAAGAAATCATCATAAAAACACTTAAATGCATATATATTTTAAATGTGTTTGTAGTGAAAGATCTCAGTCTCTCAGTGTAAATCTTCTGCACTGAAATTTTCAATGCGTTTGATGAGGAAACACTAGCTGGAGCTGAGCCTGAGAACTTCAATAAATATATTTAATATTTAAACATTTAACAATAAACACGTTCTTGGATCAAACCTCATATCATTTTTAAACGGAGGCGCCACCTACTGAGCATTAAACATGATGACACTGTTAGTGAAGCTTCATCTCACCATCACTAGTTTTGGATGACCAGCATGTCAGAGTAAGAAGAACACGCCGTACAACAGTGGTGCTTATTGAAGCCTCTAATATATAACAGGATTGAAAATAATTAGTTTTCCATTTTTACGGCTCCATTATTACAAACAACAGGTATTTACTTCCTGTGATGTGTTCAAGAGTTGGATCGTAAAACATTGACTGTAATCTACAGTCCCACCACTAGATAGAGCCATTGTCAATAAATAAACACACGAGTCACTCTATCATCACCTGTCGTGGTTCACTCCATCCCTGCAGCGAGGAAAACTTATCTTAGTCCTTGCAGAATTATTGACAGGACAGTGAATTATCTTAAATCACCACTAGAGGGAGCGATGTTCTCTCAGATTACAATTAGCAGCATTTTAGTCTTTCTTTATCCTTTAACTGACACATCGTCCTTTGTGTTGACATCAGGGGTGTCACACCCTGAAGATGACATGTGTTGGTGAATCATATAGTACTTTTATAATAGTTTATTATTTGTTTAATTTCAGCACTTTATATAGACCTGATGTTTTATTTTTTCATTATTTAGAAGAAACAACAGCAACATTCTTTCCTGCTGGAGGAAACTGAAGGCAACACTTGAGACTCAAATACAGCAGAATGTAGTTATAAAAGTGATTCACACGACACAACAATAATCATTAAATGTTGGGTTTTAAAAAAAATCAAAGTCTCTTGATAATCTTGACAAAATTGCAACATATTCCATACGTTTCAAAGCGAAGGTGCGTCCGTTTCTCTTCCAGATCAGCTGTGCAGAGAAAAGTTGTTCTGGACATGTTAAGTCCTAAATGAAAGCAGCTTTGACTGTACAAAAAAAAAGAAGAAGAAATAAGGACTCGTAGAGAGACTCCACACATGGTGAGACCATAATGTTCAGGGTCGGAGTCTCTCTGCACAACTTCTGGTCTGAGTGATTTGAAACACAGGGGCTCAGTAGCAGAGGTGTGTGTGTTAGTGACATAGTGGGGGGGCAGCACAGAACATATACAATGGACAGGCCAAGCACACAACATGATTCCTTCCTGAGACATTGGTGTGTGTACAGTAACGATGGTCAAGATGATGTGAAGGCGTTTTGGCATCAAGTGTATCACAGGGTGTGAGGTTGCTCTGGATCCTGCATGTTTCTAACACAGGGGACGATGCGTGAGGACAAATATCAGAAGGACCTTCACGATCCCCCGTCCAGAGGGACCACTACAATCTAGTTTTCCCCACCACGACATGACACGGACCCACATAGAGGCTTTTGAGAATCACTTGTATTCAATACAGTGTGTATGTACACCACTCTTCACATGGATCAATATCATGAAGCTGCTACAGGAACGTCCGAGCCCGAGATGTGATCCACCTCAACACTTCCAGACTCCGTCTCTGTCTGCTACATGACCAGAAAGATATGCCCCGACTGGAGTGCTACTTGTTCATACCTACTGTAGGTCAAAACAAAAGGGGGGGAACCGTGAACGCCTCATTCTGAACAGCCGGTGATTAGTTAAGTGTCCAGTATTTAGTCGAACACAAAAACTTCCTTCAGTAAAATGTATTTCCTGGAATCACAAACCTATGAACAAAACACATAAAAGGTTTTTTCTTTTCAAAATCAAGTGAAGCCTAAAACTCTTCATAGTTTTGCAGAAATTAATACAACTTATATACATATCCCCTTTATAATGAATCTTCATGAACTGGATTTCTTGAAAAGACCTGTGACCATATCATACAATCATTTGTTTTCCATTTGTCTGGAAGCACAAAACAATACGTGGAAAACAACCTGGAATAGACTGTGACACTCGTAGCGACTTTCTTTTTGTGCACATACATGTGAGGACTGGAAATAACTTCTGTTTGCTCTTTGTGTTCATCAGAATAATGTACACGTGACATCAAAGTCAAACATCTTCCTCAATACTCTCGGTGGTACGAAAAGATCCAAACAGTGAAGGGATACAACAGTTTCTCATCTCAGAAAAGGTTTTCAGTCGCCCTCATGTCAAACACCATAGTTCATATCTATATGTATTTATATAACTTTGTCGGCCGTCACTACGCCGATTGTGTGGCTGGACTGCTTTGGTAGAGCTGGGCAGAGCTGCCGCTCTCCAGGCCTCCAGAGTTCTCCAACATCTCCTGGATGAGAGGAGTTATGGAGCCGGGGATTTCCATCTTGAGGGTGATGACTCGTTCAGCTCCTGCAGACAGAAGGAAACAACAAAACTCTTCCTCGCTTGTCTCTGTGTATCCATCATAATACATGAATACACCTTTTTAAAACTAAAAAATAAACATTTACCCTTAAATAAACATTTTACACTGGCAAACAAACAACATTCTTTCTTTTATGGCTTTTAAGCTTCTAAGGAAGATAAAACTGACCTAAAAAGTCTTTATCTCTAACAGTAGAGGGAGCCAGAAACAAAATGTTCAGCCATCTGTAGCGCGCCAGTGATATTAGATCTATTGATGTGTCGATGAAGCTTCATGAAGCAGGGTCATATTTTTCACAGATCAGTCCCTCCCGGAGGAGTGGGACCCGCACACTGCACTGCTGAACCGGGTTTATACTTCGGGGTCTCAGTTTACAGAGCAAAGAGTGACATCTAGTGGACTCAGGAAATAATGACACAGTTTCATGAAGCTTCATCAACACATCACTATATTAATTTAAAGTAAAAAAAAAGATTTTATTTAATGTTTCTTTTGAGAGGATCTCTAGTTTCATTGTTCAGACCGACCTAAACACAAGATGAACCCTTTTATTTTTAGAACCGTGGTTCTACAAATGCTGTTACGCCCTCTACAGGCTGTCGCTATGGATTACGTCTCGAGCCTCAGCCTCGTCGCTGAGAAAGATGGAAGAACTCGCCAGCAGGGGGCAGTAGGTTGTCTCTGTAGAAGGCCACATTACACACCTGGGATGGGTCGAGCAGCACCGGTCCATCGGCGCATGCATCAGGTTCAGGTTTAACTGTGTTAAAAAGGAAGCAGATCTGACATGAAACAGCTCCGTCAAAATAGTTGTTCAATCAGACAGAAAGAAAGAAAAAATGAAATCAGCAAAGAAAAGAAAATATCTGCTTTGTGGGGTTTTTATGAACTTTTTTAAAGCAAATAAGATATTTCATTTAAGTAACCTATTGTTTACATTTAATCTTGTACATTTTGTTTTGCATAATTTAAATGTTTTATTTTCAGATGATGCACAATTTAACTCATTTATGAATGTTTATTTTGGATTGATGGAATGATTGACAGCTGTGTTTCTCATGTTCCCGTGATTGAGTGACATGGGGCGGCGAATCGAGTGAGACCAGGACTGTGTCGCAAATTGTTCACTTCTGCACTTACACTTAATATTTTGAGTGCACAAGTGTGTCCCAATTATCAGTGTGCGAAAATCTAGTCCACAATCTGCAATGAATTGGGAAAGTTGAGTGTGGATCGATGGACACTTTCCACCCTCAACGACCTCCATCTTAGTGACGTAGATGAAGCTAAACTGAAGCTAAACTGAAGCTAAACTGAAGCTAAACTGAAGCTAAACTGAAGCTAAACTGAAGCTACGTCACTGACGACCGTTTTCAGAGCAGATACCGACGTAAATGTCACACAACAAAACAACAGTAATAACACAATGAAACAGAACTTGTTTCAATTGTATAAAAGTGTTGTCAAGTGTCAGTGATAGTGTTTCAAAGACTGGTTTCAGTCAGTGTTAAAAAGTAGTAGAAGAAGAAGCTGTCGAGTCATTTCCTGTAAGTGTGTAGCAGCAGAGTTTTATTCGAGACAGTACTACCGTGGCCAAATTTGAGCACTGGCCAAGTACATATGTAACCCAGTCGTTTATTGGGTGTTTTATGTTTCAATTATTTTCACTGGAATAATATAATTCAACCCAGTTGTTATTTTTGTGTTTTATTACTTTTCGATGTTTGTATCGCATTAAGACACTGTCGCTTTAAGACGGTCATTGTTTTACTTGTGTTCCACTGATGAGACTCAGGTGTTGAGATGCTTCAGCGGCTCAGAGACTGAGACACGTGTCATCGCTCCTGCATTGCAATTAAAACACTCGCTTGTCACTCCTAGGTGAGCCTAAACAATACGTTTATATTATTGTTCAAATTTCTGTTTCTATTTCTGTGTATAAATGAACGTTGTATCGAAGCAACTATTTACGTTTATGTGTATGAAGCTTGAACATTGTTTTGTAACTTCATGCAAGTGTACATTTTCTCAACAGTATTTTATATTATACTGTTTCACTTTGTTTGAAAGTGAGTTGAACTTTATATTTTGTTATCGCGTGGTGTTGAGATGCTTCAGCGGCTCAGAGACTGAGACACGTGTCATCGCTCCTGCATTTCTATTGAAACACTCGCTTGTCACTCCTAGAACTTCACTGTTCTTTGCTGGTTCCTGATTGTCACCGAAGGAGGACGAGTAAACATCTGTTCCACAAAGACTTCCAGGACAAACTAGAGTATTTCAGGATTGATACTCACTCTATGCACTTTTATTTTGCTCGTCAGCACAACAAACAGACAATATTATTTTTCGTTTGAAGACAATACATTTTCCAGCCAAGGAGGCTATTTTGTTTTTGTTTGGTTATTGAATACTTTGTGAAAGTATATTTTGTTTATATTTTTATGATAGTTTAGAGTAGGAGACAATATAATATAAATATTTATTTTCTCTACTGTGTATGTGGTGGATGAATGTTCTTCTGTCCATAATTATTTTATTTACTGGACTGATAGTTCACTGCTATCAACCCTACATTTTCCACATTGGTTACACATACACATCTTAATGTGTACTATAAACCAGTGCACACAGAGAAGTGTGTGATATGGGACACAGCCCGGCCTTTTAAATGCCGTTTACAAGAGTTTAGATGGAGGACAACTGACGATCCGATGAGTTTGTGAGCAACCAAAAGGAACGAGAAAAGCTGGATGATGATTTTCTGTCAGCCCGACATTCAGAGATCATCAAAGATCCGGCGTTTGAGTTGAGTTGAAGGAGCCACATATCCAATCCACCTGAGCCAACTGACCACCTCCAAGTCCCCCCGACATGGAAGCCTCCCCCAATCCATTAGACACTCGGATACTTTTTTATTTCATTGTCTTTGCGGAGTGAAGCGGCCCCATCGTATCCGGTCTTAATTAATTAGTCTTATTAATTTTCAATAATGATGGACAAACTGTTCATTATTTTGTGTTTGAGATCGAGTGACAAGTCTAGTTTAAATTGAGAGTATTTTTGTTTGTCTTTGTCTTTTACAAGTACATTTATTTGTGATTGAACTACTTGTGGAACTTTTATTGTTTAATTATTTTACTGAAACTAAATTGGTGAATTCAGGTCCTGCAGACGTTTAGTAGAGCAGGATCTCTACAGATTGTATAAGTTAAAAATAATTGCAGTCGGGTTAAACCTAATACATCATTTCCAACAAAGATGAACCAAAAGTAATAAAATAAATCTGAACCTACATTGCATTCCGTTTACATGTTGCAACCAAGGCTCCAAAAATGCTCTTTTCAGAGGCAGATGTCGGCGTCCCTCACTATAACTTCTTCTGCTGGGGCCCCTTTGTCCAGCACATAATCCAGCTTTAAACACATCACACAATTATTTTGACAATAAAACTTCAAGTGGTTCATTCATCTCCAGCCAATGGGGGGTGAGGAATCAGTAACAGCGCATCAATCCTGGGTCAAGACTGAATAGCTTAAAGAGGCAGTGCGTGATACAAATCACGCTCTTGACTCTCTGGTCCTTACACTCCTGACACGCTTGTCACTCTTGGGGTCCCATCCTCTCCTCTCTTCGACCCCGTTCTTGACTCCTGCCCCTTCCCTTCCTGCAACTTGGTGAGAGAAGCTTCCCAGCTTGACCATAGCTTCTCAAGACACAAGCAAGCTGCAACCCAATCTCCTGCAGCCAGCCAAGCAAGCCTGAACCAAGCAACCAAACTGCTCTTCCAGAAAAGACTTGTGACCCCTTGCACCGAGTAAAGATACATCTCTGGACAGTTACGCCAACTCGGTCAAGGGAGATCTTTGCCAGCCTGCAACAAAGGACCAGGACCGGACCCAATTTTTCATATGTTTGTATAATCAATTTACGAGCCTCTTACTCAGTAAAGAACATTAATCACAACAACACGAAGTGACTTCAGTAAATGAGATTGATTCAAAGTAGTGTTTCATAGTTAATTAATAACTCCAATGAATTAATCATTATCGATATAAATGTAAAAGTTTCCACTTTCAGATCTATTCATGGTCAGGCTCCTCCTTACATCACTGATCTGATCCAGCCTTACACCCCAGCTCGGGCTCTGAGGTCTGTGGATCAGAATCTACTGATGGTTTCTGGCACACGGTCCAGGACCAGAGGAGAGAAATCCTTCCAGACTGTTTGTTTAGGCTTTTCCTTGATTTTCTGGAACTCCTGTTGTGTTATCAGTTTTATCTTGATCTTTAAAGTATGTACTTTATTGAATATTGTTTTGATTGTTTAAGCGCTTTGTGACCCTGGTTTAGAAAAGCGCTATATAAATAAAAAATTACTTACTTACTTACTTACTTACTTTGGACTAAGACTCAAAGGTGGTGCTTCTTTTCTTCAGGTCATGTTTACCTAGAGGCAATTTTAAAGTTAAATCTACCAGAAATGAGTTGTTCTGAAAATAAAAGTTTGTCTAATGCAGGGGTCGCAACCTTTACCACCCAAAGAGCCATTTTTACCCGTTTCACAAATTAAAGAAAACAATGGGAGCCACAAAACTCTTTTGAAATTTAAAATGAAATAACACTGTATATCAATTTTTTTTGCTTTGTGCTATGTATAAACAAACTATTATGGGTTAAATTTATGAAATCAATGAACGACTGAAGAGAAATTGAAATAAAATTTCTGCATGCAACAAAACGTTTTTTACTCCGAAAAAGACGTTGTGTTGAAGGTTAAGTAAAATACTATTTAAGTCCTCCTTGTAGTAATGAAAAAACAAAACGCCAAACTTAAATGATCCACTGGCAGAGAACCAAAAATGCCGTCCTCTCTCTCTGTGCCGTCATCCTTCTACTGGCGCCGTGCCTTCAGCTGCCAACCTGAATAATAAAATGTCTATTTCACTGAACAATTAAAAAATGTGAATATTTGCCAAATTATAGTAAATTAATTCATTTATCATACTTGGTCAATGTTATTTCTGCTCCTGAACCGCAGCGCATAGCGTCTCCACATCAGGGCTGTATGACCTTTATCTTCACACAGGATTGTAGGCTCTCATCTGTGAGGCGTGTGCGATGTTTGTTTTTAATAAAGTTCATGTTGACGAACACCTGCTCACATACAAATGTGGATCCAAAGATCGACAGGACTCCAAGTGCATACTTTTTCATGTCCACATAAATGTCGGGGATAGCGTTCCAAGTTTCGAACACAAGTTTGTCTGGTTTGGGGAGGTTTTCAATATCACACCATTTGTGATTCTGAGCAAGAACGGCCTTCTGGCGTGAAACATCTTCAAGGTCCGCTGTCAGGCGCTTTAACTTGGACACCCACATGTCTTTGTTGGCTATGTCAGCCAGTTCCATTTCAAGATCAGGTGGACTCACACCTGGAAAGGCTGTCATATTCAACAGGGATGGATCGAGGCTGAGGGGAGTGACAGGGAAGGATAATGTGTTTTTTCCTCTGAACTCACTGAATCATTTCCCAAACGATGTTTGCATTGCAATGACTGCAGAATGTAAATACTCTAAATACACAATGTGAGCTTTTTTGAACTCACTCAAACTGGGGAAGTGTGACAGTGTACCTTTCTGTAAATCTCTGGCAAGCACTGTCAACTTGCGCTCGAAAGCCAAAACCTCCTCCAACATGCACAGGGCTGTGTGTCCTTTCCCATGAAGAGCTGTGTTTAGCGTGTTCAGGTGCGCTGTCATGTCTACCATGAAGTGTAGCTTTTCCAGCCACTCTGGCTGTTCCAACACAGGATATGTGAGCCCTTTGCTGCCCAGAAATGTTTTCACCTCTTCCAGACACGCGGCAAAGCGTTTCAGCTTCTCGCCTCTAGACAGCCACCGGACTTTGTTGTGCAACAGGAGATCAGAATATGTGCTTTCCAGCTCGTCCAGCAACGAACGAAACTGACGGTGATTTAAACCTTTCGCCATTATTTTATTGACAATCTGAATGAACACATTCATTACGTCTGTGCATTCCGGAGGAAATGTTTGAGCACACAGTGCCTCTTGGTGCAGGACGCAGTGAAAAGTCAGCAACTTTCTGTCCAGCAACTTCTGCAGTAAAGCCACAAAGCCCTTGTGCGCTCCTGTCATACTCTGTGCCCCGTCTGTAGCCACTGACACCAGGTGGGCGGTGTTTATTCCTTTGGCTCTTAAACAATTCAAGACAGCCTCACAGACGTCCTCCCCCCGTGTTTGGCCTTTTAGTGGTATCAACTCAATCATTTCTTCCTGTGGCCCAGCAGAGTTTACATACCGGCAGAACAGCGCTATTTGTTCAATATCACCTTTGTCTTTGGATTCATCACAGGCAATTGAGTAGGCAACAGCTGAATTGATGTCTTTAATGTACTGTCTGGTGATGTCTTCTGCCATTTGTATGGTTCTGTCTTTGACAGTTTTTGCAGAGAGGGGCATATCCTTGATTTTCTGTACAATTTCACTCTTGTTTTTAAAGTCTGTGAATAGATGTTCTGAAATCTTAATGAAAGATTATTTTAAATATCTCCATCTGCAAACGGCTTCCCCTGCCTTACTATTTCCTGAGCTGCAACAAAACGAGCATATGTACTTATATTTGCAGACTTCATCCACTTCTTGAAGTGATTTTTGCTCAAATCAGCCTTCCGTGTCAGTTCAGAAACAGCTTTTTTTTCTCTCATTTCCATCCGGATATTTTTGAGCAAATGCTGCGTGTTTATTTTGGAAATTGGCGACATTTGACTTTTTGTTGTTAGCGAGTTTCTCATTGCATATTAAGCACACAGGTAAACCAGTCTCGTCAGCAGTGAAAGCAAATGCATCTGCCCACGCAGCATTGAACGTTCTGTTTTCTTCAGACACTTTTCTTTTCTTTGAATTCTCCATAGTAAGCCTACCTGGGGTGGAAAAGTTAAAGTAACCAGACACTGGAGGGTGTCGCACATTGGAGGTTGTGACGTGTATCAAGAGCGACAAAAATATGTTAACACATTTTATAAGATCGCCATAATAATCTTAATAGAATTACATTTTGAAAATGAATGAACTAAAATCAAATACATTTGAATTAAATACTCATTCATTATTTTCAACTGCTGAGCCGCATCAGAGTGATCAAAGAGCCGCATGCTGCTCTGGAGCCGCGGGTTGCCGACCCCTGGTCTAAGGGCTACAATCTACTACAGAAGATTGGACAGAGATGTTTGGCCATGACTTCACTGTATCTGTTGTTTGATATCATTTGTATAAGGCAGATATTATTAAACATGACACCTATTTTCAGCATTTTCCAGTACAGGCAGATGGAACCAGCTGTGGAATTTTCATGATTATGGTAGAATGTTGCAATTTCCTCATTAAATGTTTTCTATTCAATAACCAAATGACTGTCCATCATATCCGTAGTATATGAAAGTAGTACCAGAAATGTTGTCTCTCATGTATTACAAAATGTAGTAACAACTATCAAGGCCTACATGGAGAGCGACATAATCAGGTAACAGGGATTGTGTACAGTAGTATATAATGATAAAATCAATAAACGATTTATTTAACCTTTGTGACGATACGTTTTGTTTCCACTGTGTGTCAAGTACAATGGTACAAGGTCTCCTGAGATTAATGAATTCACATACTTTTACGCTTGTTAAATTCAACTCTTAAAAACAGTCTTCTCTGAGGCTATAATCTCAGTGATCCAAAAGGAAGGAAAAGACAAAGAAATATGTGGAAATTATAGACCGATATCTGCACTAAATGTAGATTATTAAATATATACATACATTGTTTTAAAAAAAGATGGAAAAATTATGTAAAATCTGATTAACGGACCAAACCGGCTTCATCTCAGGACGTGTAGCCCGAGATAATATTCGACGAACAATTCAAATAGTCAACTCTACACAAAACAATAAAAGGTTCATTTGGAATGGAAAAAAGGCGAGAATAAAATACACAACAATCCTATTGCCCAAAGAAAAAGGTGTGATGGGGCTTCCCAATCTCAAGGACTACTTTTACGCAGCACAACTGAGAAGATCAGTTGGTTTGATGAAACCTATGATGAAAATGGAAGGATATCGAATCAAAAAGAAATGACATCCCGGTCCGATCACTTCTAGTAACAGTAAAATCATAAGAAAACTATACAATATTCTTGATCCTATCACTCTACACACTTTACAAGAGTGGTTTGAAATAATCCAACAAGAAAAGCAGGAAAAATAAGTAAAAAACCTAAACTGGGTGTCATATGGTGATGAATTCAAACCAAACCAACACGATATGAGATTCAAAGACTGGGAAAACAAAGCAATAACAGCAATTTGTACAATAACTAAAAAGGGTTTAATGAGTTTCCAGGAGCTAAAACACGATCTGGACTAGTTAAAGATGATTTATTTCGATACTTGCAAATAAGAGACTACTATGTAAAGCAGATACAAAGCACGAGGACCCAGGAGGACTGCTTGAATGGATCTACAATACATACAGAGGAACACAATTCAGAGATATTAGCGCCATATATAAATGTTTGAGAACAACTCTGCTTATATCAAATCAAAATGGAAGAAGGAAACGGGAACTGAAGTACTGAGTTCAACAACATCTATGATCTGGAGGAAATTTGGTTGGAAAAATATAACGTGTTATTTTATAACTCTGAGAATGAAAAGTAAATTTGACGAATCAGGTGATACATGTTGGAGGATGTGTGGAGAGAAGGTTGTCCATCATGATCACATTTTTGGCAATGTACAACAATAACTATATTCTGGGAGAATGTAAATAGAACAATTGGAACCATTCTTGTCTATTCTGTGCCAAACACTTTAAAAAAACGATGTACCTGGGAAATATAAACGATGTGTTATGTCATGTAATGTGTATCTAATGTGAATAATGTTGGTTGCATGTAAAAAAGCCACAACGAGAAACTGGTGCAAAGCAGAAGCTCCTGATTTGCATCAATGGATGAACATTATGAGGGAAATACGACTCATGGAGCAATTGACCTTGAAACTCAGACTGAAAGAAACTCTGTGGACCCGGCGATTGAAAAAAAATGGACTTCATTTGACACTATCACTCCTAAATGACTTTTGGATTTGAATGATGGACATTTGAAACCTGTATGTTTTATTTTGTCTAGTTTATTTATTTGTGTGTTTGTTTGTTTTTATATTTGTTTTATGTGTTTGGAGATTTAAATTCTGTAAAGTGTGGAGAAACTTAATAAAAAGGAAAGTATTAAAAGAATAAAAGTAAGAAAACGGACCCTTGCGGTACACCACAGGAGACACTGGCTGTAGAACTTGAGGTGTATCCCATGGCGACCGCAAAGGTTCTGTTTAATAGGGAGGAAGAAAACCAGCTCAGTGCAGTTTCTCTGATGCCAACCCAAGAGTTAAGACGATCTATTAAAATATTGTGGTCAACAGTGTCGAAGTTTGCAGTAAAATCTCAAAAATGAAAATCACGCTTTCCTCTTTATCAGCAGCTAAAAACAAGTCATTAGTGACTTTTAAAAGTTCAGTCTCTGTACTGTGACCGGATCTTAAACCTGATTGAAATCTTTCAAATAAATTACATGAAGACATAAAATATTAAATTTGGAGGGACACCACCTTTTCTAAGACTTTGGCTAAAAACAGGAGCTTAGAAATTGATCTAAAATGAGTAAAAACTGGTCCAGGCTGGGTTTCTTCAAACGAGGTTGGACCACAGCATGTTTAAAAGAACTGAGGAAAAGAGAGCTGAATAAAATGTGTAAAACTGTGTTAAAAACATCCTTTAAAATTTTTCCTGGGAATGACATCAAGAGCACATGAAGTGGTTTTCATCTTGGATAAAGTCTTTGGCAAAACCGCGAGGTTCAGGATTAAAGCTGCTAAAAAAAAGCAGGAGTAAAATGCTCTGTGAAGGAGGATGTTGAGTGAGGGTTAAAAACATGTGAGCGAGTGAGTCGGAGGAGTTCGGGGGATGGAGTAACCAGGTCCATTGTTAATAGAACAGCTTTATGGTCCGACACTCAGATATCCTTCAGTGAAACTTTGGATGGGTTGAGGCCAGTGTGTATAAAACCATGTGTGTTGGTTTATCAATAATCTGTGATAAATTAAAAGAGTCGATTGTGTCAATAAAATGGATGAGTCCTGAGTCTTGAGCAGGTTCTGACTCTGACCTTGAAGCGCCGAAGAGTCGACGGTGTTTGACGTGTCCATGACTAGCATGTAGCCGGGAGTCGTGATGTCCAAATAAAACAGTTTCAAGTAAGAACCAATTTAAACTGCAATAAGAACCGTCAAAAGTGACGATAAAGGTGGATATAAAACTAGTAAAATCAATGTTGACACACTGACGTGCTGATATACATATGTGTGTAATGGATACAAGTGTGTTTAATGTTATGCAATTGTTCTGTGTGCAGTCATTTGCAAAAAGTGTGAAGCTGACATTGTGCTTATAGTTGTGTTCATCTGGGCTGGAGTTTTGCTCCTCGAGTATAAGGTTTTTATAATTGTGTATGACTTTTGATTTTAGTGTTCATGCAATCCAAAAAACTCTAACATAGTTACTATGGGTGCAACACCTTTTACAAGTGGGCCCAGCAGACTTCAGCTTTCCTGACTCCAAAAAGTTGCTTTGTTGGTGGAAAGTGAGGCCTTTTACAGACGAGGTCTACTGCCCCCTGCTGTGTGGAGAGCACATCTTTTTTTCTTGTTGTACTAGTTGCAATGACAATAAATGAGTAAACGGAAAGAATCATTTGTAGAACCATGGTTATGAAGATAAAGGGGTTCATGTTGTTTTTGGACAAAGAAACTAGAGATCCTCAGAAATTATATATTTTTATACTTTTAATTCCCTGCAGGAGAGAAATGAAAGCACGTACAGTCAATAAAATCTTGACAATGAACCAGAACACAAGGCTTGGTAACAGTCTAACAAGAAAGGCCGGTTTCATGAGTCACATACTTTTATTTCAGTTCAACCCTTTATACCAGCGTCAGAAGGAGTTGATCAGTGTCTTGTTCCATCAGTTCTGGTCAGAAGAAGCTGAATTCTGCTCCAACATGGACCTGAGACCACAGAGAAGAAAGCTGCAGACAGGTCAGTGACTCTCTGACTCTCACACAAGTCAGCAGTTGATGAAATGAAATGAATCACAACGAGACGATCCATGTTGATGTTTTTAAACAACTGCAGCTCAATCTACAAATGATGACGCAGAAAATCTGAATCTCACCACAATCAAACAACTGTGTGTGTGTGTGTGTTTGTATACTGTACGTGTGAGTATTTTTTTATGTTTGTACATGTGAGTATTTGTTTTGTGTCTACATTTGTGTCTGTGCTTTAATGTGTGTGTGTGTGTGTGTGTGTGTGTGTGTGTGGGTGTGTTTGTGTGTGTGTGTGTATAGGGCGTGGGTGTTTTTGTGCGCGTGCATATTTGTTTAACTTCCTGATGAGGCAGTTGTGAAGAAGCAAGTCTTTTTCAACCACTGTGACTAATTTTTCTATAAATATTCTTTATCAGCAAATAATATACTATTATTGTGTGTCTGTGCTGTTGTAGTGACTGTGAGTGTGATCATGTGAGTGTGTATTGTTAATATAGACCAGAAGTACCTTATAGTCGGTCACAATCTACCGGTCGAGCCGTGATATAATACAATATGATATAAGAAAATAGAAGAAAAGCAATCAGTGAAATAACCATTCATGTGACATGCACATCAGCCAATCAGAGCTCTCTTCTCTTTCAGTGTGAGCGCAGCAAATTTCATATTTATCAAGAATAATAATGATGTGAAACTTGACTTCCTGAAAGGTTGAGGGTGTCCTATGTACATATTTACTGCTCAGATCGATGTTTATCAGAGACACATAATATCAATATTGTTTATAAATAAACACATGTTTTTAGATACATGAGTGGAAATTAAATTATTCGTAAACTTAAAAATATGTTTCGTTGTTATAAGTTGTTTTCCAGGCATTTAACGCAATTTGTAAAAAACGAGAAGCAATTATAAGTAAGAAAATGTTATTTGTAAAGCACCTTTCTAGACCAGGGCCACAAAGCGCTTTGACAATCAAAAACAATAGTTAAAATATATACTTTAAAAGATCAAGACACGTAAGAAAAACCCTGTAGTCCCAGAAAATCAGTGAAAAGCACAAATAAGAATGTTTTAAGATGTTTCTTGAAGGAGTCAGTAGATCATCAAACACAGATGTTTCTTGAAGGAGTCAGTAGATCATCAAACACAGATGTTTCTTGAAGGAGTCAGTAGATCATCAAACACAGATGTTTCTTGAAGGAGTCAGTAGATCATCAAACACAGATGTTTCTTGAAGGAGTCGGTAGATCATCGAACACAGAGATGTTTCTTGAAGGAGTCAGTAGATCATCAAACACAGATGTTTCTTGAAGGAGTCAGTAGATCATCAAACACAGACGTTTCTTGAAGGAGTCAGTAGATCATCAAACACAGATGTTTCTTGAAGGAGTCAGTAGATCATCAAACACAGATGTTTCTTGAAGGAGTCAGTAGATCATCAAACACAGATGTTTCTTGAAGGAGTCAGTAGATCATCAAACACAGACGTTTCTTGAAGGAGTCAGTAGATCATCAAACACAGATGTTTCTTGAAGGAGTCAGTAGATCATCAAACACAGATGTTTCTTGAAGGAGTCAGTAGATCATCAAACACAGATGTTTCTTGAAGGAGTCAGTAGATCATCAAACACAGATGTTTCTTGAAGGAGTCAGTAGATCATCAAACACAGATGTTTCTTGAAGGAGTCAGTAGATCATCAAACACAGAGATCGTTCCAAAGCTTAGGAGCAACAGTCTGGAAGGATTTTCCTCTCCTGGTACGGTAGTATGTGCGCCGAACCACTGGAACCTTATCATCAGGAGAAGTTTCAATTATGTCCACATGTAGCTGCAAAGTGTTTTCACTCATTATTTGATTTCTAGCAAACAATTGACTAAGTTCAGCCTCTGGGGCTCAGTTGGATCGAAAGAGCAGTAGAGCTGGATGTCATCAGCGAAAATGTGGTAAGAAACATCAGGAAATCTCTGAATGATTTCACCGAGGGGAATCAAGTATAGCAAAAATAATAAAGGACCCAAAACAGAACCTTGAGGGACTCCACACAACAGATGATTCAGACGTTGTTTGATTGGCAGATACACTAAAACTGCCCAGAAAGGTATGATGAGAACCATTCTAACACAGACCCAGACAGTCTTCATCCCTCAGTCTTCTCAGCAGGATCTGGTGATCTACTGTGTCAAAGGCTGAGGACAGATCCAAGAGAACCAGAACCGTGTATTGACCCGAGTCAGCCGACATCATGATGTCACTGGACACCTTCAATAAAGCTGTCTCCGTAGAGTGATGTTTACGGAAGCCAGACTGAAACTTCTCATGGATGTCGCTCTGATCCAGGAACAGCTGCTCAGACACCACCTTCTCCAAGATCTTGGACAAGAAAGGGAGCTTAGAAATAGGCCTGAAATTACTTAGGTCAGTCGGGTCTAAGCCTGGTTTTTTGAGTAAAGGCTCCACAATGGCATGTTTAAATGCATTGGGGAAACCCCCTGTGGAAAGGGGGAGCTTTACTATTTTGGTAACCCAGGGGCCAATTAAGTGAAAAACCTTAATAGAGAGCCTACAAGGAAGGACGTCGGACGAGCAAAAGAAGGGTTAAATATTGTTCATGTACAGTAAATTAAATCTTAACAATGAACCAGAACACAAGGCTTGGTAACAGTCTAACAAGAAACGCCGGTTTCATGAGTCACATGCTTTTATTTCAGTCCAACCCTTTATACCAGCGTCAGAAGGAGTTGATCAGTGTCTTGTTTGGTTAGTTCTGGTCAGAAGACGAGTGACTAATTTGACATATTAATATCAATATCGATTGAAACTAAACACATGTTTGTAGATACATGAGTGGATAATAAATTATTTTACAAACTTAAAAATATGTTTCTCATTCACTTAATTAATGATCTTTATTTATTAAGACAACATGATCGATGTATATTGAGTTGTTTTCCAGGCATTTCACACAGTTATGAAAAAACGATTAGGAATTATAAGATTGTTTTTATAACATAACAAACACAATGGGATCCTTCAAGTCTTCTCTACGAGAGTCACAGACGTTCTTGTGAAACAACATCACGTCAGTCAGTTATATCAAAGTGAAGCTGCAGAATGAAAGAAGCTAAAGCCGGTTTCCTTCATGTGATCACGTGATCGGAGCTATATCCTTAAAAACACACTTGTATAAATACACCATCACATAATAACTACATGCAAAGAAAACACTTTCATTTTAAAAACATAGTAAGAATAAGTGCATGTGTTGAGCAGGTGAGCCACAAATTCTAATGAAGCTCAGAGACAATCAGACCATCATCATCATCATCATCATCATCATCATCATCGTCATCATCATCATCTTCATCATCATCATCATCATCATCATCATCTTCATCTTCATCTTCATCGTCATCATCTTCATCATCATCATCATCACTACAGTGCTTTAAGTTACTGATTTACAACAAGCAAGCAATGTAATAGCCTGTCATGACACGTCTGTAGGGGGCGCACTGAAAAAACCCACCAATGCTGTGTCTCTAATCGCATACTTCTCTTAGTATACTAGAAGTTAGTATGCATCAGGATAGTGTAGATACTAACTAGTAAGCAAATTCTCCACAGATAGTATGTCTCAAATCAAACTCTGCTGCTACACACCGGAAATGACGCAACAGCTTCTTCTTCTACTTCTATTTAACGATGTTGCAACCAGCTGTTTGAACGCTTTCGCCACCTGCTGGCAGCACGATTAGCAAGTTTGGAAAAAGAAATAAAGAAAAAATATGAGAATTGAAATATTGGCGAGATATTTACGCTGGTATCAGCACTGAAGACGTGTCATCCTTCTACTGCTGCTGAAAATGCACTTGTAAGTATATATATATATATATAAATTATATATGACGTAACTTCTGTTTAAAATGTCATTAAGATGGAGCCGTTTAGGGTGGTTAGTGTTCATTGAACCATACTCAGCTTTGTGGGCGTTTTAGTGACAATTCAATGTGCATTGTGGACTAAATTTCGCATACTTAGAATTGAGACGCACTTACGCACTAAAAATACTAACTTTGAGTACGCAAGTATACAATTTGAGACACAGCACAAGAAAGGAGAAGACTGGAGCTCCAAGCAGCCTATTGTTCTCCTTCAATAATTGCAGGCAGGTGGAGCTGATGAGATGGTCTGGTCCCTCAGGTGAGTGCCGACAGGAGGGGTTGAAGAAAAGGGCTGGACTTTCTTTAGGAAGATTTGCTCTAATGGCTCAAAAACAAGGACCAGAAAGCCTGAGATCTCAGTGTGGAAAGAGATTTTACCGAGCAGAGAAGCTGCTAATGCTGGATAGTGGACGCCTCATTTCATAGTTCTATCTGCGTCTGTGGATAGAAGATACCTCTGTGTAGCACTTACTACAAATATTAATAGTGAGTTGTTGTGGGACTAGAAACTAGGTTCGTAGGAAGAGCAGTAAATTGGCTAAAATAATGATTGACAAGAGAAAACATCACAGACCAAAAGTTTAGTTTAGATTGCCGGCTTTATCTAATGAGAATGAAAATAGTAGTTAGAAAATGGATCCTTTAGACATTTACAGACATGACATACATACAACATAGGAAAACAAACATTCGCATAAATGCTAAATGAATTCGAAGAACCTGAGTTTTACTCAGTTACCTTTTAGATTAAGAAACCTTTTTGAATCCTTCAGTCTCTAGTTAACTTAACCTTAGTTAGTTTCAGTAGTCTAGTTATTATTTCAGAGCTCTTTTGTATTCTAGTTTGAATTGTTATACAGTAAGTTTGAAGTTATTTTGACATAACTAGTTTCTTTCAAGTATTACAACCATGACCCACAGGGCATCTCACAAAACCCACATGAGAAAATGCAGTTGCAATCAACATTTCAGTTCAAAACATTCAAAATATGCACCATAGTATGAAACATAAAATAATAAACTGTTCAAGTGTCTATTCAATCAGTTTTTAGTGCTAAACAGTCCGTTAGCAGGTAAAAGGGAAACCGTTACCCTTCCACACAACAGCGCGAAGCAGTCCACGCACTGTTCACGTAATCCAGAGGGGAAAATGCGGTTTAAACCGGAACAGTCTTACCGCGGTCCTGGACCGGCTCGTCACGTGACCGTCTCGAGAAGCGCTGCTTAAACCGGCTCGTCACGTGACCGTCTCGAGAAGCGCTGCTTAAACCGGCTCATCACGTGACCGTCTCGAGAAGCGCTGCTTGAACCGGCTCGTTACGTGACCGTCTCTAGAAGCGCTGCTTAAATCGGCTCGTCACGTGACCGTCTCAAGAAGCGCTGCTTAAATCGGCTCGTCACGTGACCGTCTCGAGAAGCGCTGAGTGAACCAGCTCGTCACGTGACCGTCTCGAGAAGCGCTGAGTGAACCAGCTCGTCACGTGACCGTCTCAAGAAGCGCTGCTTGAATCGGTTCGTCACGTGACCATCTCAAGAAGCGCTGCTTGAATCGACTCATCACGTGACCATCTCAAGAAGCTCTGCTTGAATCGGTTCGTCACGTGACCATCTCAAGAAGCGCTGCTTGAATCGGCTCGGCACGTGACCGTCTCAAGAAGCGCTGCTTAAACCGGCTCGTCACGTGACCGTCTCAAGAAGCGCTGCTTGAATCGGCTCGTCACGTGACCGTCTCGAGAAGCGCTGCTTGAATCGGTTCGTCACGTGAAAATGCACTTGTAAGTATATATATATATATATAAATTATATATGACGTAACTTCTGTTTAAAATGTCATTAAGATGGAGCCGTTTAGGGTGGTTAGTGTTCATTGAACCATACTCAGCTTTGTGGGCGTTTTAGTGACAATTCAATGTGCATTGTGGACTAAATTTCGCATACTTAGAATTGAGACGCACTTACGCACTAAAAATACTAACTTTGAGTACGCAAGTATACAATTTGAGACACAGCACAAGAAAGGAGAAGACTGGAGCTCCAAGCAGCCTATTGTTCTCCTTCAATAATTGCAGGCAGGTGGAGCTGATGAGATGGTCTGGTCCCTCAGGTGAGTGCCGACAGGAGGGGTTGAAGAAAAGGGCTGGACTTTCTTTAGGAAGATTTGCTCTAATGGCTCAAAAACAAGGACCAGAAAGCCTGAGATCTCAGTGTGGAAAGAGATTTTACCGAGCAGAGAAGCTGCTAATGCTGGATAGTGGACGCCTCATTTCATAGTTCTATCTGCGTCTGTGGATAGAAGATACCTCTGTGTAGCACTTACTACAAATATTAATAGTGAGTTGTTGTGGGACTAGAAACTAGGTTCGTAGGAAGAGCAGTAAATTGGCTAAAATAATGATTGACAAGAGAAAACATCACAGACCAAAAGTTTAGTTTAGATTGCCGGCTTTATCTAATGAGAATGAAAATAGTAGTTAGAAAATGGATCCTTTAGACATTTACAGACATGACATACATACAACATAGGAAAACAAACATTCGCATAAATGCTAAATGAATTCGAAGAACCTGAGTTTTACTCAGTTACCTTTTAGATTAAGAAACCTTTTTGAATCCTTCAGTCTCTAGTTAACTTAACCTTAGTTAGTTTCAGTAGTCTAGTTATTATTTCAGAGCTCTTTTGTATTCTAGTTTGAATTGTTATACAGTAAGTTTGAAGTTATTTTGACATAACTAGTTTCTTTCAAGTATTACAACCATGACCCACAGGGCATCTCACAAAACCCACATGAGAAAATGCAGTTGCAATCAACATTTCAGTTCAAAACATTCAAAATATGCACCATAGTATGAAACATAAAATAATAAACTGTTCAAGTGTCTATTCAATCAGTTTTTAGTGCTAAACAGTCCGTTAGCAGGTAAAAGGGAAACCGTTACCCTTCCACACAACAGCGCGAAGCAGTCCACGCACTGTTCACGTAATCCAGAGGGGAAAATGCGGTTTAAACCGGAACAGTCTTACCGCGGTCCTGGACCGGCTCGTCACGTGACCGTCTCGAGAAGCGCTGCTTAAACCGGCTCGTCACGTGACCGTCTCGAGAAGCGCTGCTTAAACCGGCTCATCACGTGACCGTCTCGAGAAGCGCTGCTTGAACCGGCTCGTTACGTGACCGTCTCTAGAAGCGCTGCTTAAATCGGCTCGTCACGTGACCGTCTCAAGAAGCGCTGCTTAAATCGGCTCGTCACGTGACCGTCTCGAGAAGCGCTGAGTGAACCAGCTCGTCACGTGACCGTCTCGAGAAGCGCTGAGTGAACCAGCTCGTCACGTGACCGTCTCAAGAAGCGCTGCTTGAATCGGTTCGTCACGTGACCATCTCAAGAAGCGCTGCTTGAATCGACTCATCACGTGACCATCTCAAGAAGCTCTGCTTGAATCGGTTCGTCACGTGACCATCTCAAGAAGCGCTGCTTGAATCGGCTCGGCACGTGACCGTCTCAAGAAGCGCTGCTTAAACCGGCTCGTCACGTGACCGTCTCAAGAAGCGCTGCTTGAATCGGCTCGTCACGTGACCGTCTCGAGAAGCGCTGCTTGAATCGGTTCGTCACGTGACCGTCTCAAGAAGCGCTGCTTGAATCGGCTCGTCACGTGACCGTCTCGAGAAGCGCTGCTTGAATCGGCTCGTCACGTGACCGTCTCAAGAAGCGCTGCTTGAACCGGCTCGTCACGTGACCGTCTCGAGAAGCGCTGCTTGAACCGGCTCGTCACGTGACCGTCTCAAGAAGCGCTGCTTAAATCGGCTCGTCACGTGACCGTCTCAAGAAGCGCTGCTTAAATCGGCTCGTCACGTGACCGTCTCAAGAAGCGCTGCTTGAATCGGTTCGTCACGTGACCATCTCAAGAAGCGCTGCTTGAACCGGCTCGTCACGTGACCGTCTCAAGAAGCGCTGCTTAAATCGGCTCGTCACGTGACCGTCTCGAGAAGCGCTGCTTGAACCGGCTCGTCACGTGACCGTCTCAAGAAGCGCTGCTTGAACCGGCTCGTCACGTGACCATCTCAAGAAGCGCTGCTTGAACCGGCTCGTCACGTGACCGTCTCAAGAAGCGCTGCTTGAACCGGCTCGTCACGTGACCATCTCAAGAAGCGCTGCTTGAATCGGCTCGTCACGTGACCGTCTCAAGAAGCGCTGCTTAAATCGGCTCGTCACGTGACCGTCTCAAGAAGCGCTGCTTGAACCGGCTCGTCACGTGACCGTCTCAAGAAGCGCTGAGTGAACCAGTTCGTCACGTGACCGTCTCGAGAAGCGCTGCTTGAACCGGCTCGTCATGTGATTGTCTCAAGAAGCGCTGCTTGAATCGGCTCGTCACGTGACCGTCTCAAGAAGCGCTGAGTGAACCGGCTCGTCACGTGACCGTCTCAAGAAGCGCTGCTTGAACCGGCTCGTCACGTGACCGTCTCAAGAAGCGCTGCTTGAACCGGCTCGTCACGTGACCGTCTCAAGAAGCGCTGAGTGAACCGGCTCGTCACGTGACCGTCTCAAGAAGCGCTGCTTGAACCGGCTCATCACGTGACCGTCTCAAGAAGCGCTGAGTGAACCAGCTCGTCACGTGACCGGCTCGGTAATCGCTCGGGAACTTCCAAAGCTGGTGAAATAATAACAAATTTAAAAAAAGACTGAAGCAAAGCAGTGTTGCTTTTTTGGAATAAAATATAATAGGTTTTTCAGAAAACAAGTTAGTCAAGCACATTTATTTATTATCACAATCATTTGCAAACAAAATATGCAATGCTCCGAATTGTCCACATGATGGCATGGTCGTGCAAATGAAGCCTCATGAGGCTTTGCTCCAAAGATGAACTACTCGGCTGCGAGGCTTCAGTGCTTCATGAGGCTTCATCTCGCCATCACTAGTCTCTGCTCTTTTCTTAACGGTTTCTTCTCCAGAGTTCTACACGAGCGAGCGCACCTGCTCTCACTTCCTGGATTCGGTTCCGCATCACCAACTATCAGCGCTGTGATTCGCTAATGGATATCAACCTCTTAACCAATGAAAAACAACAAAATACCACGCCATGAAATAATGTTTTAAATCGTATTTATCTATTTTAGATGTTTTAATGTCAGTAATGTAACTTATTTAAATGATGAATTTCGTGTATTTATTTATTCTAATTTATTAACTATTTATTAACCTAAGGCTAATTTCACCTGGGTTACATCTGCTTCATCTAACCCTGCCTGTAGAGGGCGCAGAACGTGTGAAGTAAAATCTGTTTTCCTCTAATGAAAACAAGACATTATGAAAGGATTGATTACAGTTTTTACACTATGAGGCGAGAACAACTTTTAATGTTGACAAGAATGTCATGAGTGTGTTTGTGTGAAGGTGAAGACTCTGCTGAGACTCATGGTGAGGACAGAGACTCCTTTAAATACCCTCAGTGTGAGGAGCACGATGAACAGACCAGCACTCAGAGGTGAGACAAGGACCTCCAAGATTGTCCTACATGTCTTCATTCTCACTCATTCTACTTCTGTGTTCAAGATCAAAGCAGCAGCAAGAACCTGCTGGACCTGGACCAAGATCTGGACCAGAACCCTGCTGTGTGTCTCTGAAGAGTGATCGTTCAATCCCTAGAGTGATTGACTTCAGAGGAAGTGAAGAGTCTCCAGGTGTGAGGTGAGAGTGAACAAGTGTGAGTCTACCAGGTTCATACACACATTAAACCAGAGAACTTCACTTCACTCACATCACCAGCAGGGGGAGATAAAGACACAATTAAAAACCTCATGGGTTACAGAGCTATTTTTGTCTCACTTATATTTGTAACTGTTTGTAACTGAGGGTGATCTGCAAATATTCAATGGTTGCACGTGTGTTGTGATATCCACAAATTAAATTAAATTAAAAAATTAATATTTGTAACTTTTATTTTGTATTGACAAAACATTTGTACTTGTAAATATATAATTTTAATGTACAAAACAAAAATACATTTGTAAAAATTCAAAAAAATATGTGTGTGAAAGTACAAAGTGATTTATATTTACCTGTTGCTGTTTTTTTATAGTGTTTTTTTCATTTTATTTTACTTATTTGTTTTTGTTCAGTGTTGAAACATTATTTATATATTTTTGCCATTAGCCAACAACGAGAGGCATCATTTTAATTAATAATTAACATTACAAAATAGGCTACCTCTCGTTTTTTTTAGTTTTATTTATCAATCAATATTCTCACATTATAGACACCAGGTAGTTTATTCTGAAGAATGTACTACCTTAGAATTGTTAAGATTTGTTAGACTACTTTATTATTAACTATTACAGAGTAGAAAGTTTTTGAGGCTTGTTACGTGAATTTCTGGAATTCCAGATTTGCATTAAAGTCAGTTAAAGGTGTGGAGTTAAAAACACTCGACTCCAATTGTGCCACAACTTCACATAGCAGTGTCTTCTTTTTTGAGGCTGCAGACCCTAAACTTATGTGAGCACATAATACCTCCTGGACAACTGGGTGAGCAAACCGAGCGCACCTCCACAAACTGAACCAAAGCCTGGCTTGTATACATGCATTTATCTGAAGCTTTTCACAAGAGAATGATCACAAATAACGATCTCCTCAACAACACTGAACACAAATAAATAAGTGAATGGATGGCAAGTTTGCTGCTGTAGCAACAACACAATAAATAAATAACAGTTATAAACATCAACACCGAGGCTCAATCCCTGAACTCCTGCTTTAAAGCTGTTGGTTCTAGTCATGATCCATTCAGGCTAGTGACGCCACTGGAGCATGAACTTGAACTAATATCGGGGGCTTCGTAAACACAGACATTTCTTTCACGCTTCATCACTGCTACCGTAATGTTCTGTCATTACGCGCACTACAAATCTAGCGTCTGATGTTTGACTCGGATAGTTGTTTTTTTGGTTTTTTTAAGATTATTGAATTTTCAAAGTAAAGAAAAACACACCATAAATAAAGAAGGAAAAGAAAAACAAAAGATACAGACTAAACAACAAAAGCTTAGACTAAAGTTCAGTTGACATTTCTCTTCTTTCAGGGAAGTCAAATAAACTCAAAATTTAATAAATATGTCCAGCTTGTTCTTTCTAAAAAAAACATGTTCTTTCGTAAAAAGTCAATCCCTTGATCCATTTTTAGCACCTCCATGTCTTCATTCTCACTCATTCTACTTCTGTGTTCAAGATCAAAGCAGCAGGAAGAACCTGCTGGACCTGGACCAAGATCTGGACCAGAACCCAGCTGTGTGTCTCTGAAGAGTGATGCTTCAATGTGGAGACCCATCTACTTCAGAGGAAGTGAAGAGTCTCCAGGTGTGAGGTGAGAGTGAACAAGTGTGAGTCTACCAGGTTCATACACACATTAAACCAGAGAACTTCACTTCACTCACATCACCAGCAGGGGGAGATAAAGACACAATTAAAAACCTCAAACGTTGCTTTCACAGTTGTAGTGCAGAGGTGGACATGTGCAGCAGTGTGAGGACATCTAGTGGTTCAGCTGGTGAATACCAGGATAGAAACTGATGAGAGTTGATCAGAGTTGTGTTTTCATCAGGATCCAGCAGGAGGAACCAGAATATTCTGGACAGTTGTAAGACTTTGAAGAATAAAACCAATAAGAATCATTTTTATCAAAATTATATGTAAGATTTAAGTTCTAATGGAGATGTATGTGGGTTTTAAAATGAACCTTCTAGTTTACTTTTGATCAGAACCTTCAACACAACAAGAGTTTATTTACAGTCTGATTTCATCTCTTCTTCTCAGAGTGGACCATCAGAACTCAGAGCTTCTCATTGGTCAGCAACATCCCTCACAACTGGAAATCAAACGGCTGGTATGTTCATAAACTAGAGGAGGTCCTCATCCTAGAGGTTCCTTCTGTTCATCATCCTTCAGCTGAATCCAAGTTAAAGCTTCTGGTCTTTGTGGTTCTTGAGATGATCCACTATCACTCTGACTTTCTTCTCTGTGATTCTGTTCCAGTCACTGGAGAGAAACTTCTACAACTATATGCAGAAGGAGCTGAAGAGAGTCTGGAGGTTTGTGAGTCCAGAGACTCCACAGACTGAGGAGGAAGATGAGAAGTGGAGAAGCATCAGAGAAGAATTCCTGAAGATCACAGTTCATCTCCTGAAGGACATGGAGGAGGAGGATCTGGCCGAGCGTCTGTGGAGCAGTAAGAACATGTGAACAAACATGATGAAGATGAAGAACACTTGCATCAGATCTGAAGATTTTACTCCATTTTCACCTTCTACAATCTTCTGACTCGTGTGACTTATGTCTTCATTCAGGAAGTCTTGCTTCAGAGTGTGGAGGACGACTGAAGAGGAGCCTGAAGAAGAAGTTCCACAGTGTGTCTGAGGGGGTCGCTAAAGCAGAGAACTCTGCTCCTCTGAATGAGATCTTCACTGAGCTCTACATCACTGAGGGGGGCACAGACCAGGTCAACCAGGAGCACGAGGTCCGACAGATCGAAGCAGCCACCAGGAACCAGACCAGACCAGAAACCACCATCAGACAAGAAGACCTCTTTAAAGCCTCACCTGACAGAGAACGACCAATCAGAACACTGCTGACGAAGGGCGTGGCTGGCATTGGGAAGACCCTCCTGACACAGAAGGTCACTCTGGACTGGGCTGAAGACAAAGCCCACCAGAACTTCCAGCTCATCTTTCCTTTCACCTTCAGAGAGCTGAACCTGCTGAAAGAGAAGAAGTTGAGTTTGATGGAACTTGTTCATCGTTTCTTTCCTGAAACCAGAGAATCCAGACTCAGCAGCTTTGAAGGACTCCAGGTTCTGTTCATCTTTGATGGTCTGGACGAGTGTCGACTCCCTCTGGACTTCCTCAACAATCGGGTCCTGATAGAAGCTACAGAGTCCACCTCAGTAGACGTCCTGCTGACAAACCTCATCAGGGGGGATCTTCTTCCCTCAGCTCGTCTCTGGATCACCACACGACCTGCAGCAGCCAATCAGATCCCTCCTGAGTGTGTGGACATGGTGACAGAGGTCAGAGGGTTCAATGACCTCCAGAAGGAGGAGTACTTCAGGAAGAGGTTCAGAGATGAGGAGCAGACCAGCAGCATCATGTCTCACATCAGGAGGTCACGAAGCATCTACATCATGTGTCACATCCCGGTCTTCTGCTGGATCACTGCCACAGTTCTGGACATGTTGAAGAGCACAGAGACAGGACAGCTGCCCAACACCCTGACTGAGATGTTCATCTACTTCCTGGTGGTTCAGATCAAAGTCAAGAAGCTGAAGTACGACGGAGGATCTGGGACTGACACAGTTTTGGATCCTGAGAGCAAGAAGATATTGGAGTCTCTGGGAAAACTGGCTTTTGAGCATCTGCAGAGAGGAAACTTGATCTTCTATAAGTCAGACCTCACAGAGTGTGACATCAACATCTCAGCAGCTTCAGTTTACTCAGGAGTGTTCACTCAGATCTTCAGAGAGGAGAGAGGACTGTACCAGGACATGGTGTTCTGCTTCATCCACCTGAGTGTTCAGGAGTTTCTGGCTGCTCTTCACGTCCACCAGACCTTCATCAACTCTGGAGTCAACCTGATGGAATCAAAACTAACATCCAAACTGACAGAAATTGACAAAAGTCAAACAGAAAGGTTCTACCAGACAGCAATAGATGAAACTCTAAAAAGTCCAAATGGACATCTGGACTTGTTCCTGCGCTTCCTTCTGGGTCTTTCTCTGCAGACCAGCCAGAGTCTCCTTCCAGGTTTGTTGACACAGACAGGAAGTAGCTCCTGGACCAATCACAACACAGCAGAGCTCATCAAGAAGAAGATCAGTAAGAAGAATGTGTCTCCAGAGAGAATCATCAACCTGTTCCACTGTCTGAATGAAGTGAAGGACACTTCTCTGGTGGAGGAGGTCCAACAGCAGATGAGATCAGGACATCTCTATTATCAAATGTCTTCTGCTCAATGGTCGGCCCTGGCCTTCATCTTACTGTCCTCAGAGGAAGATCTGGACGAGTTTGACCTGAAGAAATACTCTGCTTCAGAGAAGGTTCTTGAGAGGCTTCTGCCGGTGGTTCAAGCTGCAAACAAAGTTCTGTAAGTTGTTCAAACATTTCTGATGATATGAACTAAACATGAATGTTTGATTTACTCTTTGATGATTGTTGTGTTTGTCATCGTGTTTAACAAACTGATCCTAATTTAGACAAACCTTCCTCAAATATTCATACAATATGTGATTTTATGATGTAACTAGTTCAGTCTTGTCAAATAGAGAATTGAAAAGTAAAGATGTTACGTAGTTTATAAAAATATCATCTTAATAAATCATTGTAATGATAAACAAACAAGCGTCAACTTTAAATGAAAATGAATAATAATCAAAAGAACATATTTAAAACATGTGGCCTCATTAATTATACTGCGTATACACAAATGAATGTGTACGCAACATTTATTTATAGAAAATAAACTTAAGTTAGCATGTGTGACCTTCACAGCAGCTCTGAGCCTGATTTCTACAAAATCTTCATCTTAAATTCACATGAAGTTTCTTGAATGAAACAAAACCACGAAGGTTACATCAATAAAAATGCAGCTTTATTTAACTTTACTGTTTCATACAAAAGGTCAACTCTTGTCTTTTTCTCAGGAAATGTGTTCTATAAAAATAAACAATAAAATCAAAGGGGTTTGTCTTCATAGTCCTCTTTGTCCGACTGCATGTATTTAATTTAAAATATTCATGTCAGGTATTACTTCAAGATTCTTTTTAAGCAAAATAAGTTGATAAATGTCACTTCCTGTTGGAGCAGTTGAATCTATTTTCAGCTCATGAACTGAATATTGAAAAACATTTGCTTTGTTTCTTATGCAAGTAGATCAGTGTCATCAGAGAATTGAAGGATTGAATTTAACATTTAATTTTATTGAAATGTTCTATTTTTTTAACCATAGAAATATTTTCTGAATCATTTTATTAAATAATTTGAATATATATTATATATTGGACTTTAAACACTTTCACATTTGTATATTAAATTAAAAAAGCCACTTGTTAAAAATATTGAATCTTGAATTTTTTTCATTTTATTAATTACTAAAATAACAATATTAAACTATAAATAAACTCTTTCAATTCTTGTCAAATAGAAAATTGAAAAAGTCACTTGTTGATGAAACTCTTCTCTTTCACAGGCTGAGCTGGTGTGGACTGTCAGAGAGAAGTTGTTCACTTCTGTCCTCAGTCCTCAGCTCTCCGTCCTCTAGTCTGACTCTACTGGACCTGAGTAACAACATCAAGCTGCAGGATCCAGGAGTGGAGCTGCTGTCTGCTGGACTGAAGAGTCCACACTGTCACCTGGAGACTCTCAGGTCAGAACATCATCTTCTCTCTTCATGTCTGGTCCACAGTTCATCTGGTTTCTTGTCTCTCAGGAGAAATGAAGATAGAAATAAATGTCATGTTTCTAATATCTGGAGAGAAACTAGACGAGTGTCGTCTCAGCTCTTGTTTCCTGGTTGATGAAGCAACTGAGCCAGATTTCCTTGTTCGCAGACGATGTGTTGATAAATGTCACTTCCTGTTGAAGTATTATTTATTTTCAGCTCATGAACTGAATGTTGAAAAACATTTGCTTTGTTTCTTATGCAAGTAGATCAGTGTCATCAGAGAATTGAAGGATTGAATTTAACATTTCATTTTATTTATTGTTTTTTAACCATAGAAATATTTTCTGAATCATTTTATTAAATAATTTGAATATATATAATATATTTGATTTTAAACACTTTCACATTTGTATATTTAATTAAAAAAGCCACTTGTTAAAAATATTGAATCTTGATTTTTTTTTTTTCATTTTATTTATTACTAAAATAACAATATTAAACTATAAATAAACTCTTTCAATTCTTGTCAAATAGAAAATTAAAAAAATGTCACTTGTTGATGAAACTCGTCTCTTTCACAGGCTGAGCGACTGTGAACTGTCAGAGAGAAGTTGTTCACTTCTGTCCTCAGTCCTCAGCTCTCCGTCCTCTAGTCTGACTCTACTGGACCTGAGTGACAACAAGCTGCAGGATCCAGGAGTGGAGCTGCTGTCTGCTGGACTGAAGAGTCCACACTGTCACCTGGAGACTCTCAGGTCAGAACATCATCTTTTCTACATCATCAAAGCTCAAATGTAAAGTCAGAGGTGGAAACACGAGTCAAAGTCTGTCATCACTTTGTTCTTCAGTGAAGCAGCTCATAGATACATTTGTATGTTTGTGTAGCAGGTAAAGATGTTACGTAGTTTATAAAAATATCATCTTAATAAATCATTGTAATGATAAACAAACAAGCGTCAACTTTAAATGAAAATGAATAATAATGAAAACAACAGTCCTTCATATTCTTTATCCAGTGTTCTCGCGTCATCTGTCTCGTAGAAGACAAAACACTTTAGAGTGGAATCTTGAGGTTTGTCTTTGATTTGTTTTCATTGTTTGTTTTTTCCACCGTTGTTGTCTCTGTTCTTCTCTTATGGTTCATCTGTTGTTCATGAGGTCTACGACTATTTTAACAGTCGACTGGTCACCAAATATTCAACCATTAAGTCGACTAATCGCATCATTCTTACATTTTTCTTCAATTTATCATGAAGTTTCTTTAATGAAAAAAAACTATTTACTTACTTTAAGCTTCTTTTGAAGCTAAATATGTTCATAAATGTTCATTGAAGCCAATAAGTTTTGTTTGTCATGTCTTTTACTGAGACTCCAATTCATTCAGCAACAGTCCAAACCAACAGAGTCAAAACAACCATCAACGGAGACTTAAAACATAAACAAAAAAACACCAGATCTTTGTTCACTTAATAAGTATTTTGTACACGTCAGTATAAATGTCACTTCCTGTTGGAGCAGTTGAATCTATTTTCAGCTCATGAACTGAATATTGAAAAACATTTGCTTTGTTTCTTATGCAAGTAGATCAGTGTCATCAGAGAATTGAAGGATTGAATTTAACATTTAATTTTATTAAAATGTTCTATTTTTTTAACCATAGAGTTATTTTCTGAAAAATTTAATTCAATAATTTAAATATTGAAAGATTGGTTTTGTTTTCATTGAATAATGGAAACATTTTTTAGACATAGAGTTTAATATATATATAATATATTGGATTTTAAACACGTTTAAAAAATAAATGTAAAAGGATACTTGTTAAAAATATTGAATCTCGATTTTTTTAATTTATGATTCCATACCAGCATTTTATAATGTCTGTGTTTTGAAGAGGTAAAAAATATTTATATTTTAATGTTGTTGATGTAAAGAGGTAAAATATATATATATATATATATATATATATATATATATATATATATATATATATATATATATATAAAAAATATATATTTTAATGTTGTAGTTTTGAAGAGATAAAATTAAATACAACATTTAAATATTCTTTTATTTCTATTTTGTTTACCTCTTCAAAACTCCAACATTAAGAAGAGGTACAAAATATTTATATTTCACAACTTTTTCAAGCCTTCAAAAAACAACATTTTACACATTTGGGCAACAATTTTTTAATGTTATAGTTTTGAAGAGGTACAAAAAAACTACAACATTAAAATATAAATATTTTTTACCTCTTCAAAACTACAACATTAAAATATAAATATTTTTTTACCTCTTCAAAACTAAAACATTAAACTATAAATATTTTTTACCTCTTCAAAACTAAAACATTAAAATATAAATATTTTTTACCTCTTCAAAACTACAACATTAAAATATAAATATTTTTTTACCTCTTCAAAACTAAAACATTAAAATATAAATATGTTTAACCTCTTCAAAACTACAACATTAAAATATAATTTTTTTTTACCTCTTCAAAACTACAACATTAAAATATAATTTTTTTTTACCTCTTCAAAACTACAACATTAAAATATAAATATTTTTTTACCTCTTCAAAACTACAACATTAAAATATAAATATTTTTTTACCTCTTCAAAACTACAACATTAAAATATAATTTTTTTTTACCTCTTCAAAACTACAACATTAAAATATAAATATTTTTTTACCTCTTCAAAACTACAACATTAAAATATAATTTTTTTTTACCTCTTCAAAACTACAACATTAAAATATTTTTTTTTTTTACCTCTTCAAAACTACAACATTAAAATATAAATATTTTTTTACCTCTTCAAAACTAAAACATTAAAATATAAATATTTTTTTACATCTTCAAAACTACAACATTAAAATATAAATATTTTTTACCTCTTCAAAACTACAACATTAAAATATAAATATTTTTTTACCTCTTCAAAACTCCAGGGTTAAAATTTATATTGGATTTTAAACACTTTGACATTTTTATAATGAATTTAAAAGGATACTTGTTGATAACAATATTAAACTATACGTGTGAAAAAAACCTTTACTCAATTAAAACATATTGTTTTTATCATAAATTATAAATAAATAAATAAACTCTTTCAATTCTTGTCAAATAAAAAATTGAAAAAGTCACTTGTTGATGAAACTCGTCTCTTTCACAGGCTGAGAGACTGTCAACTGTCAGAGAGAAGTTGTTCACTTCTGTCCTCAGTCCTCAGCTCTCCGTCCTCTAGTCTGACTCTACTGGACCTGAGTGACAACAAGCTGCAGGATCCAGGAGTGGAGCTGCTGTCTGCTGGACTGAAGAGTCCACACTGTCACCTGGAGACTCTCAGGTCAGAACATCATCTTTTCTACATCATCAAAGCTCAAATGTAAAGTCAGAGGTGGAAACACGAGTCAAAGTCTGTCATCACTTTGTTCTTCAGTGAAGCAGCTCATAGATACATTTGTATGTTTTTGTAGCAGGTAAAGATGTTACGTAGTTTATAAAAATATCATCTTAATAAATCATTGTAATGATAAACAAACAAGCGTCAACTTTAAATGAAAATGAATAATAATGAAAACAACAGTCCTTCATATTCTTTATCCAGTGTTCTCGCGTCATCTGTCTCGTAGAAGACAAAACACTTTAGAGTGGAATCTTGAGGTTTGTCTTTCATTTGTTTTCATTGTTTGTTTTTTCCACCGTTGTTGTCTCTGTTCTTCTCTTATGGTTCATCTGTTGTTCATGAGGTCTACGACTATTTTAACAGTCGACTGCTCACCAAATATTCAACCATTAAGTCGACTAATCGCATCATTCTTACATTTTTCTTCAATTTATCATGAAGTTTCTTTAATGAAACAAAACTACTTTACTTACTTTAAGCTTCTTTTGAAGCTAAATATGTTCATAAATGTTCATTGAAGCCAATAAGTTTTGTTTGTCATGTCTTTTACTGAGACTCCAATTCATTCAGCAACAGTCCAAACCAACAGAGTCAAAACAACCATCAACGGAGACTTAAAACATAAACAAAAAAACACCAGATCTTTGTTCACTTAATAAGTATTTTGTACACGTCAGTATTATTAAAGGAATCATAAATACTTTTGTCTTGTGACAGAGAAAACACTCAGAGTGGTGACTTTGACGAACTGAACCACATTAACAAGTCATTTCAAAGTCAATTGTTTTCAATAAATGACTGTTTTTACTTGAATTTAATGTTGCAACTGTGTGAATAAAATCATTATAAAATAAAGATAAATAATACAATTATAAATAACTTAATTTCACTGACACTCACGTATAGAAAGTATAGTTTTGTAAAAGCATCAGTTAACAGTCAAATCATATATTGATGATCATTTTAAAGACGTGGTTAAAGTCATCATGTGTGGTGGATGTAAAGAGATCAATGAAAGTTGATGCCATTTGCTGTAAGATTAACTTCAAATGTGAAGAAGATATTTCTGTTTGAATATTGATTCTTTCAGGTAGTAGATCCAGATATGAACATTTTATTTTGTAACATTTAGGAAATCCATGTGTGGTGAGTTGTTTGTTTTTGTACAGTGTAGGCTGCCCTCATCGTGTACTGACACTATTGTTAACTCGTCATCTTCATCAGCCGCTGGTTACGACTTCTTCACCCTCATTTAGAGGATTAGCGCCCCCACAAACAGGACAGGAGAGATGAAGTATTGACGTGACAACCAAGTGTGTTGTAAGAAAATATCAATATTTGTGCTCAGGTTATATACGGGTGTGAAAACTAACATGTTGGTAAGAAATGTCTTTCTCCAATGATTTGTGAGGCTCATCTACAACTACTTCACTTCACACTGAACACATGTGTCTCCATTTCTTGTTGAATCCATTGTGCTGATGGTATCTGTGATCATTCTCCTGACATGTGACTGTTGCAACAATCAGTCTCATCAAGTTGATCATGGTTTTCAACATTTTCAAGGTCAAACATTAAGAGAGAAAAGTGTAGATTTCCTACTTTGAATATGACGTGTTGATAAATGTCACTTCCTGTTGGAGCAGTTGAATCTATTTTCAGCTCATGAACTGAATATTGAAAAACATTTGCTTTGTTTCTTATGCAAGTAGATCAGTGTCATCAGAGAATTGAAGGATTGAATTTAACATTTTATTTTATTGAAATGTTTTATTTTTTTAACCATAGAATTATTTTCTGAAAAATGTAATTCAATAATTTAAATATTGAAAGGTTGGTTTTGTTTTCATTGAATAATGGAAAAATTTTCTACACATAGAGTTTAATATATATATTATATATTGGATTTTAAACACGTTTAAAAAATAAATTTAAAAGGATACTTGTTAAAAAATATTGAATCTCGATTTTTTTAATTTATGATTCCATACCAGCATTTTTATAATGTCTGTGTTTTGAAGAGGTAAAAAAATATATATATTTTAACGTTGTAGATTTAAAGAGGTAAAAAATATATATATATATATATATATATATATATATATATATATATATATATATATACAGTATATATATATATATTTTAATGTTGTAGTTCTGAAGAGATAAAATTAAAATACAACATTTAAATATTATTTTATTTCTATTTTGTTTACCTCTTCAAAACTCCAACATTAAGAAAAATATTTATATTTTAATGTTGTTGTTTTGAAGAGGAACAAAATATTTATATTTCACAACTTTTTCAAGCCTTCAAAAAACAACATTTTACACATTTGGGCAACAATTTTTTAATGTTATAGTTTTGAAGAGGTACAAAAAAACTAGAACATTAAAATGTAAATATTTTGTACCTCTTCAAAACACAGACGTTATTTATTTTATTTTTTTACCTCTTCAAAACTCCAGGGTTAAAATTTATATTGGATTTTAAACACTTTGACATTTTTATAATGAATTTAAAAGGATACTTGTTGATAACAATATTAAACTATATGTGTGAAAAAAACCTTTACTCAATTAAAACATATTGTTTTTATCATAAATTATAAATAAATAAATAAATAAACTCTTTCAATTCTTGTCAAATAGAAAATTGAAAAAGTCACTTGTTGATGAAACTCGTCTCTTTCACAGCCTGAACAACTGTGGACTGTCAGAGAGAAGTTGTTCACTTCTGTCCTCAGTCCTCAGCTCTCCGTCCTCTAGTCTGACTCTACTGGACCTGAGTAACAACAAGCTGCAGGATCCAGGAGTGGAGCTGCTGTCTGCTGGACTGAAGAGTCCACACTGTCACCTGGAGACTCTCAGGTCAGAACATCATCTTCTCTTGGTTCTGATAAGTTTCTAAAAGTGTTTCTCCTTCATTTCAGTCTGTCATGGTGTCAGATCTCAGAGAGAGGTTGTTCTTCTCTGGCCTCAGCTCTGACATTGAACCCATCCCACCTGAGAGAACTGAAACTGAGCTTCAATCATCCAGGAGGACCAGGACTGGAGCTGCTGTCTGCTGGACTGAAGAGTCCAGACTGGAGACTGGAGACTCTCAAGTATGAACAGAGCAGCAGAACTCACTGACTGAACTCCAAAGATCTTCAGACTGAACATTTGATGCTCAGACTCTTCATCTGAACTGAGCACATGAATCCAAACTCTGAGTTCCTCCATGTTCTCCTGCTGGACACCAGTGGAAGCATGAAGGAGACAGTTGAGACTGAGCAGCCTGTTTATAGATCCATCTTTGTTGTCATCAACAGTCATGACTGAGTCGTCCACTGAGAATGAAACAATATTCATGAAACATCTGAATCAAATGAATCTGATCTTCTGACTCTTTCTTTCTCCAGGCTGGATAACTGTGGACCACATATGTTTGACTTTCATCCATGAATGGTAAGTTTGATTCCATTGATTGACTTCAACATCAAAGCTCATCTGCTGACACAGCAGTTGAAGGTCTTTGTGGACATGGACTTGATGAAGAAGATTCCAGAACAAACGTGCAGATGTTAAAGACTCACAGTTACAGTATCAAGTGAAGCTCTGATTCCAAATCTTCAAGTCCTTCAGCTCAAAACTCTTCAGGAGCTTCAACATCAACATTGTTTCAGTTTGACTGTCAGTGGAGAACAAAGAAATATTTCTGTCAAATATTTGAAATCAGACGTGAGTTTGATCATCAACTCACAATGTTGAGTCACTTTAAACATCATTTCACACATGAATCACTTCATATTGAATCATGTGTTCACTTGAACATCTTCATCATAACTAGACTAGACTCATGTTAGCTACATGCTAGTTTAGCTGCTGACTTCATCTTCAAATCTGACATTCAAGATGATTCTGGGATGTTTCAGTCACATGGTTCTTCTCTCAAGTTCTCAGAAGAATGTTGACAGAACATTGACTCGTCTCAGTTTGGATCAGTATATGATCGTCAAGACAACGTTCTTCCACCATCATCACCTCATGTCTCTTCTTCTCTCAGTCTTCACTCTCACTGGACTCACACACAGCAGCGCCTCCTACTGTCCAACGACAACAGGAACTTGATGGAGGATCAGGATTATCTGGATCATCCTGACAGATTTGAAAAGCTGCGACTGGAGGTGGAGAGGAAGTGAGACTATCAGAGTGACTCTCAGAAGAAACACAAGAAAATATGTTATTAAGTCAAATGTTTCCTAACATACCTGCTGGATTTGTTTCACGTTTGTTTTTGACTTTTATGATCGTTCTCTAGTTAAACCTCTTTTACTCTGAAAGTAAGTGGTTTAATGGTTATTTTTTCAAACTGTACTTCTCAACAGAAGCTAAACATGATCGTGACAGATTGACTTCATCTCATCTGTCGCCTAGAAATGATGTCATCAGAGGAACAGAGCGAGAGAAACATGAATTAAAAAAGATCAACAAATTCAATCCTCTAGTCAAACAGCTTCAAAACATACAGTTCTTTGCACAATATTCTCAAAATCACATTATATTATATTTTATAAACTGGTCATTAATGTTATAATCGACAAGTGAATCTACACTTTGACAAATGTATCGTGAGACAATCTTGATCCAGTTTAGAGAGTTTTTCTTCCTTCATTAACTGCAAATGAAAGTGTGTTAAAGTAACAGTTGAATGTATTCAACATTATTTACTCAATCATGTAATAGTAGGTGAAATAAAACTATTACAACAGTTCTGGAATCATGTGATGTTTTAAGTCTTTTGTTGTCTTTTTATGTCACACGTCTGAAGAAATAATTCACGCAAAATTCAAACTCATGTTCTACTCGCCCTCATGTCGACTAAGTGTTGGGATTATTTTGAGAGTAATGTGTTCTTTTTAGAGTTATAGACAAAAATGTTTGTTCATTTTAATGTTGCGACTGGAGCTCAGTTGTCTTCGTCTTCATCTTCGTCCAAAAAGACACATGAAAACATCCAAATACCTCCAGACTGCTCGTCTGTAACTCTTGGATTGAAGCTCCACATGAGAAGAAATGATCATAAAAACACTTAAATGAATCTATATTTTAAATGTGTTTGTAGTGAAAGATCTGAGTCTCTCAGTGTAAATCTTGCACTTGTGCACTGACACTTTCAATGTGTTTGATGAGGAAACACTAGCTGGAGCTGAGCCTGAGAACTTCAATAAATATATTTAATATTTAAACATTTAACAATAAACACGTACTTGGATCAAACCTCATATCATTTTTAAACGGAGGCGCCCCCTACTGAGCATCAAACATGATGACACTGTTAATGAAGCTTCATCTCACCATCACTAGTTTTGGATGACCAGCATGTCAGAGTAAGAAGAACACGCCGTACAACAGTGGTGTTATTGAAGCCTCTAATATATAACAGGATTGAAAATAATTAGTTTTCCGTTTTTACGGCTCCATTATTACAAACAACAGGTATTTACTTTCTGTGATGTGTTCAAGAGTTGGATTGTAAAACATTGACTGTAATCTACAGTTACACCACTAGATGGAGCCATTGTCAATAAATAAAACACGAGTCACTATCATCACCTGTCGTGGTTCACTCCATCCCTGCAGCGAGGAAAACTTATCTTAGTCCTTGCAGAATTATTGACAGGACAGTGAAATATCTAAAATCACCACTAGAGGGAGCAATGTTCTCTCAGATTACAATTAGCAGCATTTTAGTCTTTCTTTATCCTTTAACTGACACATCGTCCTTTGTGTTGACATCAGGGGTGTCACACCCTGAAGATGACATGTGTTGGTGAATCATATAATACTTATATAATACTTTATTATTTGTTTAATTTCAGCACTTTATATAGACCTGATGTTTTATTTTTTCATTATTTAGAAGAAACAACAGCAACATTCTTTCCTGCTGGAGGAAACTGAAGGCAACACTTGAGACTCAAATACAGCAGAATGTAGTTATAAAAGTGATTCACACGACACAACAATAATCATTAAATGTTGGGTTTTTAAAAAAATCAAAGTCTCTTGATAATCTTGACAAAATTGCAACATATTCCATACGTTTCAAAGTGAAGGTGCGTCCGTTTCTCTTCCAGATCAGCTGTGCAGAGAAAAGTTGTTCTGGACATGTTAAGTCCTAAATGAAAGCAGCTTTGACTGTACAAAAAAAAGAAGAAGAAATAAGGACTCGTAGAGAGACTCCACACATGGTGAGACCATAATGTTCAGGGTCGGAGTCTCTCTGCACAACTTCTGGTCTGAGTGATTTGAAACACAGGGGCTCAGTAGCAGAGGTGTGTGTGTTAGTGACATAGTGGGGGGGCAGCACAGAACATATACAATGGACAGGCCAAGCACACAACATGATTCCTTCCTGAGACATTGGTGTGTGTACAGTAACGATGGTCAAGATGATGTGAAGGCGTTTTGGCATCAAGTGTATCACAGGGTGTGAGGTTGCTCTGGATCCTGCATGTTTCTAACACAGGGGACGATGCGTGAGGACAAATATCAGAAGGACCTTCACGATCCCCCGTCCAGAGGGACCACTACAATCTAGTTTTCCCCACCACGACATGACACGGACCCACATAGAGGCTTTTGAGAATCACTTGTATTCAATACAGTGTGTATGTACACCACTCTTCACATGGATCAATATCATGAAGCTGCTACAGGAACGTCCGAGCCCGAGATGTGATCCACCTCAACACTTCCAGACTCCGTCTCTGTCTGCTACATGACCAGAAAGATATGCCCCGACTGGAGTGCTACTTGTTCATACCTACTGTACGTCAAAACAAAAGGGGGGGAACCGTGAACGCCTCATTCTGAACAGCCGGTGATTAGTTAAGTGTCCAGTATTTAGTCGGACACAAAAACTTCCTTCAGTAAAATGTATTTCCTGGAATCACAAACCTATAAATCAAGTGTAGCCTAAAACTCTTCATAGTTTTGAAGAAATGAATACAGTTTATATACTGTACATATACAATTTAATAATGAATCTTCATGAACTGGATTTCTTGAAAAGACCTGTGACCATATCATACAATCATTTGTTTTCCATTCGTCTGGAAGCACAAAACAATACGTGGACAACAACCTGGAATAGACTGTGACACTCGTAGCGACTTTCTTTTTGTGCACATACATGTGAGGACTGGAAATAACTTCTGTTTGCTCTTTGTGTTCATCAGAATAATGTACACGTGACATCAAAGTCAAACATCTTCCTCAATACTCTCGGTGGTACGAAAAGATCCAAACAGTGAAGGGATACAACAGTTTCTCATCTCAGAAAAGGTTTTCAGTCGCCCTCATGTCAAACACCATAGTTCATATCTATATATATTTATATAACTTTGTCGGCCGTCACTACGCCGATTGTGTGGCTGGACTGCTTTGGTAGAGCTGGGCAGAGCTGCCTCTCCAGGCCTCCAGAGTTCTCCAACATCTCCTGGATGAGAGGAGTTATGGAGCCGGGGATTTCCATCTTGAGGGTGATGACTCGTTCAGCTCCTGCAGACAGAAGGAAACAACAAAACTCTTCCTCGCTTGTCTCTGTGTATCCATCATAATACATGAATACACCTTTTTAAAACTAAAAAATAAACATTTACCCTTGTTTTACACTGGCAAACAAACAACATTCTTTCTATTATGGCTTTCAAGCTACTAAGGAAGATAAAACTGACCTAAAAAAGTCTTTATCTCTAACAGTAGAGGGAGCCAGAAACAAAATGTTCAGCCTTCTGTAGCGCCAGTGATATTAGATCTATTGATGTGTCGATGAAGCTTCATGAAGCAGGGTCATATTTTTCACAGATCAGTCCCTCCCGGAGGAGTGGGACCCCCACACTGCACTGCTGAACCGGGTTTATACTTCTGGGTCTCAGTTTACAGAGCAAAGAGTGACATCTAGTGGACTCAAGAAATAAGGACACTGTTTCATGAAGCTTCATCAACACATCACTATATTAATTTAAAGTAACAAAAAAGATTTTATTTAATGTTTCTTTTGAGAGGATCTCTAGTTTCATTGTTCAGACCGACCCAAACACAAGATGAACCCTTTTATTTTTAGAACCGTGGTTCTACAAATGCTGTTACGCCCTCTACAGGCTGTCGCTATGGATGACGTCTCGAGCCTCAGCCTCGTTGCTGAGAAAGATGGACGAACTCGCCAGCAGGGGGCAGTAGGTTGTCTCTGTAGAAGGCCACATTACACACCTGGGATGGGTCGAGCAGCACCGGTCCATCGGCACATGCATCAGGTTCGGAGAGCGAGTACTCGTAGCGTTGCATTGCTCGGTGCAACTGTGTTAAAAAGGAAGCAGATCTGACATGAAACAGCTCCGTCAAAATAGTTGTTCAATCAAACAGAAAGAAAGAAAAAATGAAATCAGCAAAGAAAAGAAAATATCTGCTTTGTGGGGTTTTTATGAACTTTTTTTCAGCAAATAAGGTATTTCATTTAAGTAACCTATTGTTTACATTTAATCTTATACATTTTGTTTTGCATAATTTAAATGTTTTATTTTCAGATGATGCACAATTTAACTCATTTATGAATGTTTATTTTGGATTGATGGAATGATTGACAGCTGTGTTTCTCATTCCCGTGATTGAGTGACATGGAGCGGCGAATTGAGTGAGACCAGGACTGTGTCGCAAATTGTCCACTTCTGCACTTACACTTAATATTTTAAGTGCACAAGTGTGTCCCAATAATCAGTGTGCGAAAATCTAGTCCACAATCTGCACTGAATTGGGAAAGTTGAGTGTGGATCGATGGACACTTTCCACCCTCAACGACCTCCATCTTAGTGACGTAGATGAAGCTAAACTGAAGCTAAACTGAAGCTAAACTGAAGCTAAACTGAAGCTAAACTGAAGTTAAACTGAAGCTAAACTGAAGCTAAACTGAAGCTAAACTGAAGCTAAACTGAAGTTAAACTGAAGCTAAACTGAAGCTAAACTGAAGCTAAACTGAAGCTAAACTGAAGCTAAACTGAAGCTACGTCACTGACGACCGTTTTCAGAGCTGATAACGACGTAAATGTCACACAACACAACAACAGTAATAACACAATGAAACACAACTTGTTTCAATTGGAGAAAAGTGTTGTCAAGTGTCAGTGATAGTGTTTCAAAGACTGGTTTCAATCAGTGTTAAAAAGTAATAGAAGAAGAAGCTGTCGAGTCATTTCCTGTAAGTGTGTAGCAGCAGAGTTTTATTCGAGACAGTACTACCGTGGCCAAATTTGAGCACTGGCCAAGTACATATGTAACCCAGCCGTTTATTTGGTGTTTTATGTTTCAATTATTTTCACTGGAATAATATAATTCAACCCAGTTGTTATTTTTGTGTTTTATTACTTTTCGATGTTTGTATCGCATTAAGACACTGTCGCTTTAAGACGGTCATTGTTTTACTTGTGTTCCACTGATGAGACTCAGGTGTTGAGATGCTTCAGCGGCTCAGAGACTGAGACACGTGTCATCGCTCCTGCATTGCAATTAAAACACTTGCTTGTCACTCCTAGGTGAGCCTAAACAATACGTTTATATTATTGTTCATATTTCTGTTTACATTTCTGTGTATAAATGAACGTTGTATCGAAGCAACTATTTACGTTTATGTGTATGAAGCTTGAACATTGTTTTGTAACTTCATGCAAGTGTACATTTTCTCAACAGTATTTTATATTATACTGTTTCACTTTGTTTGAAAGTGAGTTGAACTTTATATTTTGTTATCGCGTGGTGTTGAGATGCTTCAGCGGCTCAGAGACTGAGACACGTGTCATCGCTCCTGCATTTCTATTGAAACACTCGCTTGTCACTCCTAGAACTTCACTGTTCTTTGCTGGTTCCTGATTGTCACCGAAGGAGGACGAGTAAACATCTGTTCCACAAAGACTTCCAGGACAAACTAGAGTATTTCAGGATTGATACTCACTCTATGCACTTTTATTTTGCTCGTCAGCACAACAAACAGACAATATTATTTTTCGTTTGAAGACAATACATTTTCCAGCCAAGGAGGCTATTTTGTTTTTGTTTGATTATTGAATACTTCGTGAAAGTATATTTTGTTTATATTTTTATAATAGTTTAGAGTAGGAGACAATATAATATAAATATTTATTTTCTCTACTGTGTATGTGGTGGATGAATGTTCTTCTGTCCATAATTATTTTATTTACTGGACTGATAGTTCACTGCTATCAACCCTACATTTTCCACATTGGTTACACATACACATCTTAATGTGTACTATAAACCAGTGCACACAGAGAAGTGCGTGATATGGGACACAGCCCGGCCTTTTAAATGCCGTTTTCAAGAGTTTGGATGGAGGACAACTGACGATCTGATGAGTTTGTGAGCAACCAAAAGGAACGAGAAAAGCTGGATGATGATTTTCTGTCAACCTGACATTCAGAGATCATCAAAGATCCGCAGTTGAGTTGAGTTCAATTCAATTCAATTCAATTTTATTTAAAGTGTCTTATCATAACAAAGTTATCTCAAGACACTATACAGGTCCATGGGGGTGCTGGAGAGAACTCGGGATCTGATGACGTGGTGAAGATCCTGGATCAGCAGCAGCTCTGGAGGTGGATCCCTGGGGCTCCGGGAGAGAAATAAAAAGGTGTGGGTTTGGGACAAATGTAGACAATACACAGGTATACAGACTCCGGTGACGGGTGAAGATATATAGAGGGGAGGGGGGGGGGGGGGAGGTTGAAATAGCCAGGCCAGAGGGCACATACCTAGCACAGCAGATCCAGACACAGGGGCCCAGGGGAGACCAGGACCCGGCAGGCGAGATAACCACCAGAGCCGACCCCAAACACCAGCGAGAAGGCGGACCACCACTGGGGGCGCGAGAGGGCAAGCACAGGCGAGGACAACCGAGGAAGCAGAGAGGGGGAGGCACCAGGCGCAGGCACCGGGGCAGAGGGGCAGCCAGAAGAACCAGTCAGGGGATAGAGCCCCGGGGCCAGGCCGGGCCACGGAAGACCCCCAGACCGTCAGGCTGCCACCAAGTCCATAGCAGGGGACCGAGTCAAGGAGATAGGGATCCACCACAGCAGCGGCGGCAGAGCCCCCCCAATACCCTGCGGAAGTTGAAGTTGAAGGAGCTGCATATCCAATCCACCTGAGCCAACTGACAACCTCCAAGTCCCCCCCCCCGACACGGAAGCCGCCCCCAATCCATCAGACACTTGGGTACTCCCATCGTATCCGGTCTTACCGCACCTGAGCTACGATTCAGGCCTGCAACATTAATGTTCAATAATGATGGACAAACATAAAGAGTGTTTTTGTTTGTCTTTGTCTTTTATAAGTACATTTATTTGTGATTGAACTATTTGTGGAACATTTATTGTTTAATTATTTTACTAAAACTAAATTGGTGAATTCAGGTCCTGCAGACGTTTAGTAGAGCAAGATCTCTACAGATTGTATAAGTTAAAAATAATTGCAGTCGGGTTAAACCTAATACATCATTTCCAACAAAGATGAACCAAAAGTAATAAAATAAATCTGAACCTACATTGCATTCCGTTTACATGTTGCAACCAAGGCTCCAAAAATGCTCTTTTCAGAGGCAGATGTCGGCGTCCCTCACTATAACTTCTTCTGCTGGGGCCCCTTTGTCCAGCACATAATCCAGCTTTAAACACATCACACAATTATTTTGACAATAAAACTTCAAGTGGTTCATTCATCTCCAGCCAATGGGGGGTGAGGAATCAGTAACAGCGCATCAATCCTGGGTCAAGACTGAATAGCTTAAAGAGGCAGTGCGTGATACAAATCACGCTCTTGACTCTCTGGTCCTTACACTCCTGACACGCTTGTCACTCTTGGGGTCCCATCCTCACCTCTCTTCGACCCCGTTCTTGACTCCTGCCCCTTCCCTTCCTGCAACTTGGTGAGAGAAGCTTCCCAGCTTGACCATAGCTTCTCAAGACACAAGCAAGCTGCAACCCAATCTCCTGCAGCCAGCCAAGCAAGCCTGAACCAAGCAACCAAACTGCTCTTCCAGAAAAGACTTGTGACCCCTTGCACCGAGTAAAGATACATCTCTGGACAGTTACGCCAACTCGGTCAAGGGAGATCTTTGCCAGCCTGCAACAAAGGACCAGGACCCGACCCAATTTTTCATATGTTTGTATAATCAATTTAAGAGCCTCTCATTAATCACAACAACACGAAGTGACTTCAGTAAATTAGATTGATTCAAAGTAGTGTTTCATAGTTAATTAATAACTCCAATGAATTAATCATTATCGATATAAATGTAAAAGTTTCCATTTTCAGATCTATTCATGGTCAGGCTCCTCCTTACATCACTGACCTGATCCAGCCTTACACCCCAGCTTGGGCTCTGAGGTCTGTGGATCAGAATCTACTGATGGTTTCTGGCACACGGTCCAGGACCAGAGGAGAGAAATCCTTCCAGACTGTTTGTTCTGGCTTTTCCTTGATTTTCTGGAACTCCTGTTGTGTTATCAGTTTTATCTTGATCTTTAAAGTATAACCTTTGGTCTGGAAAAGCGCTATACAAATAAAAATTACTTACTTACTTACTTTGGACTAAGACTCAAAGGTGGTGCTTCTTTTCTTCAGGTCATGTTTACCTAGAGGCAATTTTAAAGTTAAATCTACCAGAAATGAGTTGTTCTGAAAATAAAAGTTTGTCTAAGGCAGGGGTCGGCAACCTTTACCACTCAAAGAGCTATTTTGACCCGTTTCACAAATTAAAGAAAACAATGGGAGCCACAAAACTCTTTTGAAATTTAAAATGAAATAACACTGAATATACATTTTTTTTGCTTTGTGCTATGTATAAACAAACTATTATGGGTTAAATTTATGAAATCAATGAACGACTGAAGAGAAATTGAAATACAATTTGTGTTGAAGGTTAAGTAAAATACTATTTAAGTCCTCCTTGTAGTAATGAAAAAACAAAACGCCAAACTTCAATTATCCACTGGCAGAGAACCAAAAATGCCGTCCTCTCTCTCTGTGCCGTCATCCTTCTACTGGCGCCGTGCCGTCAGCTGCCAACCTGAATAATAAAATGTCTATTTCACTGAACAATTAAAAAATGTGAATATTTGCCAAATTATAGTAAATTAAATCATTTATCATACTTGGTCAATGTTATTTCTGCTCCTGAACCGCAGCGCATAGCGTCTCCACATCAGGGCTGTATGACCTTTATCTTCACACAGGATTGTAGGCTCTCATCTGTGAGGCGTGTGCGATGTTTGTTTTTAATAAAGTTCATGTTGGAGAACACCTGCTCACATACAAATGTGGATCCAAAGATCGACAGGACTCCAAGTGCATACTTTTTCATGTCCACATAAAAGTCGGGGATAGCGTTCCAAGTTTCGAACACAAGTTTGTCTGGTTTGGGGAGGTTTTCAATATCACACCATTTGTGATTCTGAGCAAGAACGGCCTTCTGGCGTGAAACATCTTCAAGGTCCGCTGTCAGGCGCTTTAACTTGGACACCCACATGTCTTTGTTGGCTATGTCAGCCAGTTCCATTTCAAGATCAGGTGGACTCACACCTGGAAAGGCTGTCATATTCAACAGGGATGGATCGAGGCTGAGGGGAGTGACAGGGAAGGATAATGTGTTTTTTCCTCTGAACTCACTGAATCATTTCCCAAACGATGTTTGCATTGCAATGACTGCAGAATGTAAATACTCTAAATTCACAATGTGAGCTTTTTTGAACTCACTCAAACTGGGGAAGTGTGACAGTGTACCTTTCTGTAAATCTCTGGCAAGCACTGTCAACTTGCGCTCGAAAGCCAAAACCTCCTCCAACATGCACAGGGCTGTGTGTCCTTTCCCATGAAGAGCTGTGTTTAGCGTGTTCAGGTGCGCTGTCATGTCTACCATGAAGTGTAGCTTTTCCAGCCACTCTGGCTGTTCCAACACAGGATATGTGAGCCCTTTGCTGCCCAGAAATGTTTTCACCTCTTCCAGACACGCGGCAAAGCGTTTCAGCTCCTCGCCTCTAGACAGCCACCGGACTTTGCTGTGCAACAGGAGATCAGAATATGTGCTTTCCAGCTCGTCCAGCAACGAACGAAACTGACGGTGATTTAAACCTTTCGCCATTATTTTATTGACAATCTGAATGACAACATTCATTACGTCTGTGCATTCCGGAGGAAATGTTTGAGCACACAGTGCCTCTTGGTGCAGGACGCAGTGAAAAGTCAGCAACTTTCTGTCCAGCAACTTCTGCAGTAAAGCCACAAAGCCCTTGTGCGCTCCTGTCATACTCTGTGCCCCGTCTGTAGCCACTGACACCAGGTGGGCGGTGTTTATTCCTTTGGCTCTTAAACAATTCAAGACAGCCTCACAGACGTCCTCCCCCCGTGTTTGGCCTTTTAGTGGTATCAACTCAATCATTTCTTCCTGTGGCCCAGCAGAGTTTACATACCGGCAGAACAGCGCTATTTGTTCAATATCACCTTTGTCTTTGGATTCATCACAGGCAATTGAGTAGGCAACAGCTGAATTGATGTCTTTAATGTACTGTCTGGTGATGTCTTCTGCCATTTTTATGGTTCTGTCTTTGACAGTTTTTGCAGAGAGGGGCATATCCTTGATTTTCTGTACAATTTCACTCTTGTTTTTAAAGTCTGTGAATAGATGTTCTGAAATCCTAATGAATGATTATTTTAAATATCTTCATCTGCAAACGGCTTCCCCTGCCTTACTATTTCCTGAGCTGCAACAAAACGAGCATATGTACTTATATTTGCAGACTTCATCCACTTCTTGAAGTGATTTTTGCTCAAATCACCTTCCGTGTCAGTTCAGAAACAGCTTTTTTTCTCTCATTTCCATCCGGATATTTTTGAGCAAATGCTGCGTGTTTATTTTGGAAATGTCTTGCGACATTTGACTTTTTGTTGTTAGCGAGTTTCTCATTGCATATTAAGCACACAGGTAAACCAGTCTCGTCAGCAGTGAAAGCAAATGCATCTGCCCACGCAGCATTGAACGTTCTGTTTTCATCAGACACTTTTCTTTTCTTTGAATTCTCCATAGTAAGTCTACCTGGGGTGGAAAAGTTAAAGTAACCAGACACTGGAGGGTGTCGCACATTGGAGGTTGTGACGTGTATCAAGAGCGACAAAAATATGTTAACACATTTTATAAGATCGCCATAATAATCTTAATAGAATTACATTTTGAAAATGAATGAACTAAAATCAAATACATTTGAAATAAATACTCATTCATTATTTTCAACTGCTGAGCCGCATCAGAGTGATCAAAGAGCCGCATGCTGCTCTGGAGCCGCGGGTTGCCGACCCCTGGTCTAAGGGCTATAATCTACTACAGAAGATTGGACAGAGATGTTTGGCCATGACTTCACTGTATCTGTTGTTTGATATCATTTGTATAAGGCAGATATTAAAGTAAGGTAAAAAATGATTGATCCCACAGGAGGCCTCTTTCGGGAAATTGTTTTTAATTTTTAATTTTAATTATTATTAAACATGACACCTATTTTCAGCATTTTCCAGTACAGGCAGATGGAACCAGCTGTGGAATTTTCATGATTATGGTAGAATGTTGCAATTTCCTCATTAAATGTTTTCTATTCAATAACCAAATGACTGTCCATCATATCCGTAGTATATGAAAGTAGTACCAGAAATGTTGTCTCTCATGTATTACAAAATGTAGTAACAACTATCAAGGCTTACATGGAGAGCGACATAATCAGGTAACAGGGATTGTGTACAGTAGTATATAATGATATATATATAAGTATATAGGATACAATAAACGATTTATTTAACCTTTGTGACGATACGTTTTGTTTCCACTGTGTGTCAAGTACAATGGTACAAGGTCACCTGGCATTAATGAATTCACATACTTTTAAGATTGTTTAATTCAACTCTTAAAAAAGTTTTCTCTGAGGCTATAATCTCAGTGATCCAAAAAGAAGGAAAAGACAAAGAAATTTGTGTACCTAAACTGGGTGTCATATGATGATGAATTCAAACCAAACCAACACGATATGAGATTCAAAGACTGGGAAAACAAAGGAATAACAGCAATTTGTACAATAACTAAAAAGGGCCGCATAATGAGTTTCCAGGAGCTAAAAAACGATCTGGACTAGTTAAAGATGATTTCTTTCCATACTTGCAAATAAGAGGCTACTATGTAAAGCAGATACAAAGCAAGAGGACCCAGGAGGACTGCTTGAATGGATCTACAATACATACAGAGGAACACAATTCAGAGATATTAGCGCCATATATAAATGTTTGAGAACAACTCACTCTTTGTCAACTGCTTATATCAAATCAAAATGGAAGAGGGAAAAGGGAACTGAAGTACTGAGTTAAACAACATCTATGATCTGGAGGAAATTTGGTTGGAAAAATATAACACGATATTTTTTTTTTGTGTGGAGAGAAGGTTGTCCATCATGACCACATTTTTTGGCAATTTACAACTATAACTATATTCTGTGAGAATGTAAATAGAACAATTGGAACCATTCTTGGCTATTCTGTGCCAAACACTTTAAAAAACGATGTACCTGGGAAATATAAACGATTGTGTTATGTCATGTAATGTGTATCTAATGTGAATAATGTTGGTTGCATGTAAAAAAGCCATAAAGAGAAACTGGTTCAAAGCAGAAGCTCCTGATTTGCATCAATGGATGAACATTATGAGGGAAATACGACTCATGGAGCAATTGACCTTGAAACTCAGACTGAAAGAAACTCTGTGGACCCGGCGATTGAAAAAATTGGACTTCATTTGACACTATCACTCCTAAATGACTTTTGGACTTTGAATGATGGACATTTGAAACCTGTATGTTTTATTTTGTCTAGTTTATTTATTTGTGTGTTTGTTTGTTTTTATATTTGTTTTATGTGTTTGGTGATTTAAATTCTGTAAAGTGTGGAGAAACTTAATAAAAAGGAAAGTATTAAAAGAATAAAAGTAAGAAAACGGACCCTTGAGGTACACCACAGGAGACACTGGCTGTAGAACTTGAGGTGTATCCCATGGCGACCGCAAAGGTTCTGTTTAATAGGGAGGAAGAAAACCACCTCAGTGCAGTTTCTCTGATGCCAACCCAAGAGTTAAGACGATCTATTAAAATATTGTGGTCAACAGTGTCGAAGTTTACAGTAAAATCTAAAATAATGAAAATCACGCTTTCCTCTTTATCAGCAGCTAAAAACAAGTCATTAGTGACTTTTAAAAGTTCAGTCTCTGTACTGTGACCGGATCTTAAACCTGATTGAAATCTTTCAAATAAATTACATGAAGACATAAAATATTAAATTTGGAGGGACACCACCTTTTCTAAGACTTTGGCTTAAAACAGGAGTTTAGAAATTGATATAAAATTAGTAAATACTGGTCCAGGCTGGGTTTCTTCAAGAGTGGTTGGACCACAGCATGTTTAAAAGAACTGAGGAAAAGAGAGCTGAATAAAATGTGTAAAACTGTGTTAAAAACATCCTTTAAAATTTTTCGTGGGAATGACACTGAGAGCACATGAAGTGGTTTTCATCTTGGATAAAGTCTTTGCCAAAACCGGGAGGTTCAGGATTAAAGCTGTTAAAAAAGCAGGAGTAAAATGCTCTGTGAAGGAGGATGTTGAGTGAGGGTTAAAAACATGTGAGCGAGTGAGTCGGAGGAGTTCGGGGGATGGAGTAACCAGGTCCATTGTTAATAGAACAGCTTTATGGTCCGACACTCAGATATCCTTCAGTGAAACTTTGGATGGGTTGAGGCCAGTGTGTATAAAACCATGTGTGTTGGTTTATCAATAATCTGTGATCAATTAAAAGAGTCGATTGTGTCAATAAAATGGATGAGTCCTGAGTCTTGAGCAGGTTCTGACTCTGACCTTGAAGCGCCGAAGAGTCGACGGTGTTTGACGTGTCCATGACTAGCATGTAGCCGGGAGTCGTGATGTCCAAATAAAACAGTTTCAAGTAAGAACCAATTAAAACTGCAATATGAACAGTCAAAAGTGACGATAAAGGTGGATATAAAACTAGTAAAAGCCAGTAAAATCAATGCTGACACACTGACGTGCTGATATGCATATGTGTGTAATGGATACAAGTGTGTTTGCATGCAATTGTTCTGTGTGCAGTCATTTGCAAAAAGTGTGAAGCTGACATTGTGCTTATAGTTGTGTTAATCTGGGCTGGAGTTTTACTCCTTGAGTATAAGGTTTTTATAATTGTGTATGACTTTTGATTTTAGTGTTCATTCAATACAAAAAACTGTAACATAGTTACTATGGGTGCAACACCTTTTACAAGTGGGACCAGCAGACTTCAGCTTTCCTGACTCCAAAAGTTGCCTTGTTAGTGGAAAGTGAGGCCTTTTACAGACGAGGCCTACTGCCCCCTGCTGTGTGGAGCTCATCTTTTTTTTCTCGTTGTACTAGTTGCAATGACATTAAATGACTAAACGGAAAGAATCATTTGTAGAACCATCTTTTTTAAGATAAAGGGGTTCATGTTGTTTTAGGACAAATCAACTAGAGATCCTCAGAAATGATATATTGTTTTATTTTTAAATCCCTGCAGGATAGAAATGAAAGCACGTACAGTCAAAATCTTGACAATGAACCAGAACACAAGGCTTGGTAACAGTCTAACAAGAAAGACCGGTTTCATGAGTCAAGTGCTTTTATTTCAGTCCAACCCTTGATACCAGCGTCAGAAGGAGTTGATCAGTGTCTTGTTCCATCAGTTCTGGTCAGAAGAAGCTGAATTCTGCTCCAACATGGACCTGAGACCACAGAGAAGAAAGCTGCAGACAGGTCAGTGACTCTCTGACTCTCACACAAGTCAGCAGTTGATGAAATGAAATGAATCACAACGAGACGATCCATGTTGATGTTTTTAAACAACTGCAGCTAATTCTAGAAATTAAAATCTGAATCTCACCACAATCAAACAACTGTGTGTGTGTGTGTTTGTATACTGTATGTGTGAGTATTTTTTTTAAGTTTGTACATGTGAGTATTTGTTTTGTATCTACATTTGTGTCTGTGCTTTAATGTTTGTGTGTGTGTGTGTGTGTGTGTGTGTGTGTGTGTGTGTGTGTGTGTGTGTGTAGGTGTGTGTGTGTGTGTGTGTGTGTGTGTGTGTGTGTGTGGGGGTGTGTGTGTGTGTGTGTGTGTGTGTGTGTGTGTGTGTGTGCTTGGGTGTTTTTGTGCGCGTGCATATTTGTTTAACTTCCTGATGAGGCAGTTGTGAAGAATCAAGTCTTTTTCAACCACTGTGACTAACTTGTCTATAAATATTCTTCATCAGCAAATAACATACAATTATTGTGTGTCTGTGCTGTTGTAGTGACTGTGAGTGTGATCATGTGAGTGTGTATTGTTAATATAGACCAGAAGTACCTTATAGTCGGTCACAAGCTACCGGTCGAGCCGTGACATAATACAATATGAAATAAGAAAATAGAAGAAAAGCAATCGGTGCAATAACCATGTGACATGCACAGCAGCCAATCAGAGCTCTCTTCTCTTTCAGTGTGAGTGCAGCAAATTTCATACTTCAGGAATAATAATGACGTGAAACTTGACTTCCTGACAGGTTTGAAGGTGTCCTATGTACATATTTACTGCTCAGATCCATGTTCATCAGAGACACATAATATCAATATTGTTTATAAATAAACACATGTTTTTAGATACATGAGTGGAAATTAAATTATTCGTAAACTTAAAAATATGTTTCGTTGTTATAAGTTGTTTAAGGCATTTAACGCAATTTGTAAAAAACGAGAAGCAATTATAAGTAAGAAAATGTTATTTGTAAAGCGCCTTTCTAGACCAGGGCCACAAGGCGCTTTGACAATCAAAAACAATAGTTAAAATATATACTTTAAAAGATCAAGACACGTAAGAAAAACCCTGTAGTCCCAGAAAATCAGTGAAAAGCACAAATAAGAATGTTTTAAGATGTTTCTTGAAGGAGTCAGTAGATCATCAAACACAGATGTTTCTTGAAGGAGTCAGTAGATCATCAAACACAGAGATGTTTCTTGAAGGAGTCAGTAGATCATCAAACACACATGTTTCTTGAAGGAGTCAGTAGATCATCAAACACAGATGTTTCTTGAAGGAGTCAGTAGATCATCAAACACAGATGTTTCTTGAAGGAGTCAGTAGATCATCAAACACAGATGTTTCTTGAAGGAGTCAGTAGATCATCAAACACAGATGTTTCTTGAAGAAGTCAGTAGATCATCAAACACAGATGTTTCTTGAAGGAGTCAGTAGATCATAATAATAATAATAATAATAATAATCTCTATTTATATATAGCGCCTTTCTAGACCAGGGTCACAAAGCGCTTTGACAGCCATTCACACATACTGATGGGAGTAGGCTGCACCACATGGCGCCGAATCTGCCCTCAGGAGCAATCAGGGTAAAGTGTCTTGCTCAGGGACACAACGACACAACTTGTCTGGAGCTGGGATTGAACCTGCAACCTTTTGGACTGCAGGCAACCACTCTAACATCTGAGCTATGACGCCCCCAAACACAGATGTTTCTTGAAGGAGTCAGTAGATCATCAAACACAGATGTTTCTTGAAGGAGTCAGTAGATCATCAAACACAGATGTTTCTTGAAGGAGTCAGTAGATCATCAAACACACTGGCTTTTTGAGTAAAGGCTCCACAATGGCATGTTTAAATGCATTGGGAAAATCCCCTGTGGAAAGGACGTCGGACGAGCAAAAGAAGGGTTTCAGCTTGTTCACCGGTGCCATGGTACAACAGTACTGTCAAAATCTTGACAATGAACCAGAACACAAGGCTTGGTAACAGTCTAACAAGAAAGACCAGTTTCATGAGTCAAATGCTTTTATTTCTGTCCAACCCTTTATACCAGCGTCAGAAGGAGTTGATCAGTGTCTTGTTTGGTTAGTTCTGGTCAGAAGACCAGTGACTAATTTGTCTATAAATATTCTTTATCAGCAAATAATATACCATTACCTCGTGTCTGTGCTGTTGTAGTGACTGGGAGTGTAATCATGTGAGTGTGTATTGTTAATATAGACCAGAGGTGCCTTACAGTCGGTCGCGATCTACGAGAAGAGAAGCGATCGGTGCAATAACCATGTGACATACACATCAGCCAATCAGAGCTCTCTTCTCTTTCAGTGTGTGTGCAGCAAATTTCATATTTATCAAGAATAATAATGACGTGAAACTTGACTTCCTGACAGGTTTGAAGGTGTTCTATGTACATATTTACTGCTCAGATCCATGTTTATCAGAGACACATTAATATCAATATTGATTGAAAATAAACATGTTTGTAGATACATGAGTTGACAATTCGTAAAATTAAAAAATAAGTTTCATATTCACTAAAATAATTATCTTTATTTATTAAGACAACATGATCGATTTACATTGAGTTGTTTTCCAGGCATTTCAAAAAGTTAGGAAAAAACGATTAGGAATTATAAGATTGTTTTTATAACATAACAAACACAGTGGGATCCTTCAAGTCTTCTCTACGAGAGTCACAGACGTTCTTGTGAAACAACATCACGTCAGTCAGTTATATCAAAGTGAAGCTGCAGAATGAAAGAAGCTAAAGCCGGTTTCCTTCATGTGATCACGTGATCGGAGCTATATCCTTAAAAACACACTTGTATAAATACACCATCACATAATAACTACATGCAAAGAAAACACTTTCATTTTAAAAACATAGTAAGAATAAGTGCATGTGTTGCGCACGTGAGCCACAAATTCTAATGAAGCTCGGAGACGATCAGACCATCATCATCATCATCATCATTATCATCATCATCATCATCATCATCATCATCATCATCATCATCATCATCATCATCATCATCACTACAGTGCTTTAAGTTTCTGATTTACAACAAGCAAGGAGTGTAAGAGCCTGTAATGACACGTCTGTAGGGGGCGCATTGAAAAAAAACACGAAGAAAGGAGAAGACTGGAGCTCCAAGCAGCCTATTGTTCTCCTTCAATAATTGCAGGCAGGTGGAGCTGATGAGATGGTCTGGTCCCTCAGGTGAGTGCCGACAGGAGGGGTTGAAGAAAAGGGCTGGACTTTCTTTAGGAAGATTTGCTCTAATGGCTCAAAAACAAGGACCAGAAAGCCTGAGATCTCAGTGTGGAAAGAGATTTTACCGAGTAGAGAAGCTGCTAATGCTGGATAGTGGACGCCTCATTTCATAGTTCCATCTCCGTCTGTGGATAGAAGATACCTCTGCTCCATCTAACCCTGCCTGTAGAGGGCGCAGAACGTGTGAAGTAAATTCTGGTTTCCTCTAATGAAAAAAAGACATTATGAAACTATTTAGTTCAGTTCAGTTTATTTTTTAAAAGGACAATGTTCAGTTACATTAAAAAGATGCTGCACCAGATTTAGCACAATGATAGTTTCCATCTGTAGTCCTCAACAAAGATGCAGACAGTTTAAATAATACATCACAGACAAATAAAGCAGAAACACAATAATATTGATCATAGTTTTTACACTATGAGGCGAGAACAACTTTTGATGTTGACAAGAATGTCATGAGTGTGTTTGTGTGAAGGTGAAGACTCTGCTGAGACTCATGGTGAGGACAGAGACTCCTTTAAATACCCTCAGTGTGAGGAGCACGATGAACAGACCAGCACTCAGAGGTGAGACAAGGACCTCCAAGATTGTCCTCCATGTCTTCATTCTCACTCATTCTACTTCTGTGTTCAAGATCAAAGCAGCAGCAAGAACCTGCTGGACCTGGACCAAGATCTGGACCAGAACCCTGCTGTGTGTCTCTGAAGAGTGATCGTTCGATGGGGAGATGGATTGACTTCAGAGGAAGTGAAGAGTCTCCAGGTGTGAGGTGAGAGTGAACAAGTGTGAGTCTACCAGGTTCATACACACATTAAACCAGAGAACTTCACTTCACTCACATCACCAGCAGGGGGAGAAAAAGACACAATTAAAAACCTCAAACGTTGCTTTCGCAGTTGTAGTGCAGAGGTGGACATGTGCAGCAGTGTGAGGACATCTAGTGGTTCAGCTGGTGAATACCAGGATAGAAACAGATGAGAGTTGATCAGAGTTGTGTTTTCATCAGGATCCAGCAGGAGAAATTATATTTAAAATAAACAGTTTGGCTTGACAAGATTTAAGTTCTAATGGAGATGGTTCTGTATGTGGGTTTTAAAAGGAACCTTCTAGTTTACTTATGATCAGAACCTTCAACACAACAAGAGTTTATTTACAGTCTGATTTCATCTCTTCTTCTCAGAGTGGACCATCAGAACTCAGAGCTTCTCATTGGTCAGCAACATCCCTCACAACTGGAAATCAAACGGCTGGTATGTTCATGAACTAGAGGAGGTCCTCATCCTAGAGGTTCCTTCTGTTCATCATCCTTCAGCTGAATCCAAGATAAAGCTTCTGGTCTTTGTGGTTCTTGAGATGATCCACTATCACTCTGACTTTCTTCTCTGTGATTCTGTTCCAGTCACTGGAGAGAAACTTCTACAACTATATGCAGAAGGAGCTGAAGAGAGTCTGGAGGTTTGTGAGTCCAGAGACTCCACAGACTGAGGAGGAAGATGAGAAGTGGAGAAGCATCAGAGAAGAATTCCTGAAGATCACAGTTCATCTCCTGAAGGACATGGAGGAGGAGGATCTGGCCGAGCGTCTGTGGAGCAGTAAGAACATGTGAACAAACATGATGAAGATGAAGAACACTTGCATCAGATCTGAAGATTTTACTCCATTTTCACCTTCTACAATCTTCTGACTCGTGTGTCTTTATTCAGGAAGTCTTGCTTCACAGTGTGGAGGACGACTGAAGAGGAGCCTGCAGAAGAAGTTCCACAGTGTGTCTGAGGGGGTCGCTAAAGCAGGAAACTCTGCTCCTCTGAATGAGATCTTCACTGAGCTCTACATCACTGAGGGGGGCACAGACCAGGTCAACCAGGAGCACGAGGTCCGACAGATCGAAGCAGCCACCAGGAACCAGACCAGACCAGAAACCACCATCAGACAAGAAGACCTCTTTAAAGCCTCACCTGAACGACCAATCAGAACACTGCTGACGAAGGGCGTGGCTGGCATTGGGAAGACCCTCCTGACACAGAAGGTCACTCTGGACTGGGCTGAAGACAAAGCCCACCAGAACTTCCACTTCATCTTTCCTTTCACCTTCAGAGAGCTGAACCTGCTGAAAGAGAAGAAGTTGAGTTTGATGGAACTTGTTCATCTTTTCTTTCCTGAAACCAGAGAATCCAGACTCAGCAGCTTTGAAGGACTCCAGGTTCTGTTCATCTTTGATGGTCTGGACGAGTGTCGACTCCCTCTGGACTTCCTCAACAGTCGGCGCCTGATAGAAGCTACAGAGTCCACCTCAGTAGACGTCCTGCTGACAAACCTCATCAGGGGGGATCTTCTTCCCTCAGCTCGTCTCTGGATCACCACACGACCTGCAGCAGCCAATCAGATCCCTCCTGAGTGTGTGGACATGGTGACAGAGGTCAGAGGGTTCAATGACCTCCAGAAGGAGGAGTACTTCAGGAAGAGGTTCAGAGATGAGGAGCAGACCAGCAGCATCATGTCTCACATCAGGAGGTCACGAAGCATCTACATCATGTGTCACATCCCGATCTTCTGCTGGATCACTGCCACAGTTCTGGACATGTTGAAGAGCACAGAGACAGGACAGCTGCCCAACACCCTGACTGAGATGTACATCTACTTCCTGGTGGTTCAGATCAAAGTCAAGAAGCTGAAGTACGACGGAGGATCTGGTACTGACACAGTTTGGGATCCTGAGAGCAAGAAGATGATGGAGTCTCTGGGAAAACTGGCTTTTGAGCATCTGCAGAGAGGAAACTTGATCTTCTATAAGTCAGACCTCACAGAGTGTGACATCAACATCTCAGCAGCTTCAGTTTACTCAGGAGTGTTCACTCAGATCTTCAGAGAGGAGAGAGGACTGTACCAGGACAAGGTGTTCTGCTTCATCCACCTGAGTGTTCAGGAGTTTCTGGCTGCTCTTCACGTCCACCAGACCTTCATCAACTCTGGAGTCAACCTGATGGAATCAAAACTAACATCCAAACTGACAGAAATCGACAAAAGTCAAACAGAAAGGTTCTACCAGACAGCAATAGATGAAACTCTAAAAAGTCCAAATGGACATCTGGACTTGTTCCTGCGCTTCCTTCTGGGTCTTTCTCTGCAGACCAGCCAGAGTCTCCTTCCAGGTTTGTTGACACAGACAGGAAGTAGCTCCTGGACCAATCACAACACAGCAGAGCTCATCAAGAAGAAGATAAGTGAGGATGTGTCTCCAGAGAGAATCATCAACCTGTTCCACTGTCTGAATGAAGTGAAGGACACTTCTCTGGTGGAGGAGGTCCAACAGAAGCTGAGATCAGGAGGTCTCTCTGATCAAATGTCTTCTGCTCAATGGTCAGCCCTGGCCTTCATCTTACTGTCCTCAGAGGAACATCTGGACGAGTTTGACCTGAAGAAATACTCAATGACTGGTTCAGACGAGGTTCTTGAGAGGCTTCTGCCGGTGGTTCAAGCTGCAAACAAAGTTCTGTAAGTTGTTCAAACATTTCTGATGATATGAACTAAACATGAATGTTTGATTTACTCTTTGATGATTGTTGTGTTTGTCATCGTGTTTAACAAACTGATCCTAATTTAGACAAACCTTCCTCAAATATTCATACAATATGTGATTTTATGATGTAACTAGTTCAGTCTTGTCAAATAGAGAATTGAAAAGTAAAGATGTTACGTAGTTTATAAAAATATCATCTTAATAAACATTGTAATGATAAACAAACAAGCGTCAACTTTAAATGAAAATGAATAATAATCAAAAGAACATATTTAAAACGTGTGGCCTCATTAATTATACTGCGTATACACAAATGAATGTGTACGCAACATTTATTTATAGAAAATAAACTTAAGTTAGCATGTGTGACCTTCACAGCAGCTCTGAGCCTGATTTCTACAAAATCTTCATCTTAAATTCACATGAAGTTTCTTGAATGAAACAAAACCACGAAGGTTACATCAATAAAAATGCAGCTTTATTTAACTTTACTGTTTCATACAAAAGGTCAAATCTTGTCTTTTCTCAGGAAATGTGTTCTATAAAAATAAATAATAAAATCAAAGGGGTTCGTCTTCATAGTCCTCTTTGTCCGACTGTGTGTATTTAATTTAAAATATTCATGTCAGGTATTACTTTAAGATTCTTTTTAAGCAAAATAAGTTGATAAATGTCACTTCCTGTTGGAGCAGTTGAATCTATTTTCAGCTCATGAACTGAATATTGAAAAACATTTGCTTTGTTTCTTATGCAAGTAGATCAGTGTCATCAGAGAATTGAAGGATTGAATTTAACATTTAATTTTATTAAAATGTTCTATTTTTTTAACCATAGAAATATTTTCTGAATCATTTTATTCAATAACTTGAATATATATAATATATTGGATTTTAAACACTTTCACATTTGTATATTAAATTAAAAAAGCCACTTGTTAAAAATATTGAATCTTGATTTTTTTTTTCATTTTATTTATTACTAAAATAACAATATTAAACTATAAATAAACTCTTTCAATTCTTGTCAAATAGAAAATTGAAAAAGTCACTTGTTGATGAAACTCGTCTCTTTCACAGCCTGAACAACTGTGGACTGTCAGAGAGAAGTTGTTCACTTCTGTCCTCAGTCCTCAGCTCTCCGTCCTCTAGTCTGACTCTACTGGACCTGAGTCACAACAAGCTGCAGGATCCAGGAGTGGAGCTGCTGTCTGCTGGACTGAAGAGTCCACACTGTCACCTGGAGACTCTCAGGTCAGAACATCATCTTTTCTACATCATCAAAGCTCAAATGTAAAGTCAGAGGTGGAAACACGAGTCAAAGTCTGTCATCACTTTGTTCTTCAGTGAAGCAGCTCATAGATACATTTGTATGTTTGTGTAGCAGGTAAAGATGTTACGTAGTTTATAAAAATATCATCTTAATAAATCATTGTAATGATAAACAAACAAGCGTCAACTTTAAATGAAAATGAATAATAATCAAAACAACAGTCCTTCATATTCTTTATCCAGTGTTCTCGCGTCATCTGTCTCGTAGAAGACAAAACACTTTAGAGTGGAATCTTGAGGTTTGTCTTTCATTTGTTTTCATTGTTTGTTTTTTCCACCGTTGTTGTCTCTGTTCTTCTCTTATGGTTCTGTTGTTCATGAGGTCTACGACTATTTTAACAGTCGACTGGTCACCAAATATTCAACCATTAAGTCGACTAATCGCATCATTCTTACATTTTTCTTCAATTTATCATGAAGTTTCTTTAATGAAACAAAACTACTTTACTTACTTTAAGCTTCTTTTGAAGCTAAATATGTTCATAAATGTTCATTGAAGCCAATAAGTTTTGTTTGTCATGTCTTTTACTGAGACTCCAATTCATTCAGCAACAGTCCAAACCAACAGAGTCAAAACAACCATCAACGGAGATTTAAAACATAAACAAAAAAAAAGCAGATCTTTGTTCACTTAATAAGTATTTTGTACACGTCAGTATAAATGTCACTTCCTGTTGGAGCAGTTGAATCTATTTTCAGCTCATGAACTGAATATTGAAAAACATTTGTTTTGTTTCTTATGCAAGTAGATCAGTGTCATCAGAGAATTGAAGGATTGAATTTAACATTTAATTTTATTGAAATGTTGTATTTTTTTAACCATAGAATTATTTTCTGAAAAATTTAATTCAATAATTTAAATATTAAAAGGTTGGTTTTGTTTTCATTGAATAATGGAAACATTTTTTAGACATAGAGTTTAATATAATATATATATTATATATTGGATTTTAAACACGTTTAAAAAATAAATTTAAAAGGATACTTGTTAAAAATATTGAATCTCGATTTTTTTAATTTATGATTCCATACCAGCATTTATATAATGTCTGTGTTTTGAAGAGGTAAAAAAAGAGGTAAAAAATATTTATATTTTAACGTTGTAGATTTGAAGAGGTAAAATATATACATATATATATATATATATATATATATATATATTAATGTTGTAGTTTTGAAGAGGTAAAAAAAAAAAATACAACTTTAAAATATTCTTTTATTTTAATTTATATTTTACAACTTTTTCGAGCCTTCAAAAAACAACATTTTACACATTTGGGCAACAATTTTTTAATGTTATAGTTTTGAAGAGGTACAAAAAAACTACAACGTTAAAATATAAATATTTTTTATCTCTTCAAAACTCCAACATTAAAATAATATTATTATTTTTTTTTTTTTACCTCTTCAAAACTACATTAAAATATAAATATTGTTTACCTCTTCAAAACACAGACGTTATTTATTTTATTTTTTTACCTCTTCAAAACTCCAGGGTTAAAATGTATATTGGATTTTAAACACTTTGACATTTTTATGAATTTAAAAGATTAGTAAGCAAAAAACAAACACAACTGAAGATCTTATCAATGGAAATAGTTGAGTTTGTCTTGAAATAAACTCTTTCAATTCTTGTCAAATAGAAAATTGAAAAAGTCACTTGTTGATGAAACTTTCTTTCACAGCCTGAGCTGCTGTCGACTGTCAGAGAGAAGTTGTTCACTTCTGTCCTCAGTCCTCAGCTCTCCGTCCTCTAGTCTGACTCTACTGGACCTGAGTGACAACAAGCTGCAGGATCCAGGAGTGGAGCTGCTGTCTGCTGGACTGAAGAGTCCACACTGTCACCTGGAGACTCTCAGGTCAGAACATCATCTTTTCTACATCATCAAAGCTCAAATGTAAAGTCAGAGGTGGAAACACGAGTCAAAGTCTGTCATCACTTTGTTCTTCAGTGAAGCAGCTCATAGATACATTTGTATGTTTGTGTAGCAGGTAAAGATGTTACGTAGTTTATAAAAATATCATCTTAATAAATCATTGTAATGATAAACAAACAAGCGTCAACTTTAAATGAAAATGAATAATAATCAAAACAACAGTCCTTCATATTCTTTATCCAGTGTTCTCGCGTCATCTGTCTCGTAGAAGACAAATCACTTTAGAGTGGAATCTTGAGGTTTGTCTTTCATTTGTTTTCATTGTTTGTTTTTTCCACCGTTGTTGTCTCTGTTCTTCTCTTATGGTTCATCTGTTGTTCATGAGGTCTACGACTATTTTAACAGTCGACTGCTCACCAAATATTCAACCATTAAGTCGACTAATAGCATCATTCTTACATTTTTCTTCAATTTATCATGAAGTTTCTTTAATGAAACAAAACTACTTTACTTACTTTAAGCTTCTTTTGAAGCTAAATATGTTCATAAATGTTCATTGAAGCCAATAAGTTTTGTTTGTCATGTCTTTTACTGAGACTCCAATTCATTCAGCAACAGTCCAAACCAACAGAGTCAAAACAACCATCAACGGAGACTTAAAACATAAACAAAAAAACAGCAGATCTTTGTTCACTTAATAAGTATTTTGTACACGTCAGTATAAATGTCACTTCCTGTTGGAGCAGTTGAATCTATTTTCAGCTCATGAACTGAATATTGAAAAACATTTGTTTTGTTTCTTATGCAAGTAGATCAGTGTCATCAGAGAATTGAAGGATTGAATTTAACATTTAATTTTATTGAAATGTTGTATTTTTTTAACCATAGAATTATTTTCTGAAAAATTTAATTCAATAATTTAAATATTAAAAGGTTGGTTTTGTTTTCATTGAATAATGGAAACATTTTTTAGACATAGAGTTTAATATATATATATATATATTATATATTGGATTTTAAACACGTTTAAAAAATAAATTTAAAAGGATACTTGTTAAAAATATTGAATCTCGATTTTTTAAATTTATGATTCCATACCAGCATTTTTATAATGTCTGTGTTTTGAAGAGGTAAAAAAAGAGGTAAAAAATATTTATATTTTAACGTAGATTTGAAGAGGTAAAATATATACATATATATATATATATATATATATTAATGTTGTAGTTTTGAAGAGGTAAAAAAAAAAAATACAACTTTAAAATATTCTTTTATTTTAATTTATATTTTACAACTTTTTTGAGCCTTCAAAAAACAACATTTTACACATTTGGGCAACAATTTTTTAATGTTATAGTTTTGAAGAGGTACAAAAAAACTACAACGTTAAAATATAAATATTTTTTATCTCTTCAAAACTCCAACATTAAAATAATATTATTATTATTATTTTTTTTACCTCTTCAAAACTACATTAAAATATAAATATTGTTTACCTCTTCAAAACACAGACGTTATTTATTTTATTTTTTTACCTCTTCAAAACTCCAGGGTTAAAATTTATATTGGATTTTAAACACTTTGACATTTTTATGAATTTAAAAGATTAGTAAGCAAAAAACAAACACAACTGAAGATCTTATCAATGGAAATAGTTGAGTTTGTCTTGAAATAAACTCTTTCAATTCTTGTCAAATAGAAAATTGAAAAAGTCACTTGTTGATGAAACTCGTCTCTTTCACAGGCTGATCAGATGTCGACTGTCAGAGAGAAGTTGTTCACTTCTGTCCTCAGTCCTCAGCTCTCCGTCCTCTAGTCTGACTCTACTGGACCTGAGTAACAACTACAAGCTGAAGGATCCAGGAGTGGAGCTGCTGTCTGCTGGACTGAAGAGTCCACACTGTCACCTGGAGACTCTCAGGTCAGAACATCATCTTTTCTACATCATCAAAGCTCAAATGTAAAGTCAGAGGTGGAAACACGAGTCAAAGTCTGTCATCACTTTGTTCTTCAGTGAAGCAGCTCATAGATACATTTGTATGTTTGTGTAGCAGGTAAAGATGTTACGTAGTTTATAAAAATATCATCTTAATAAATCATTGTAATGATAAACAAACAAGCGTCAACTATAAATGAAAATGAATAATAATGAAAACAACAGTCCTTCATATTCTTTATCCAGTGTTCTCGCGTCATCTGTCTCGTAGAAGACAAAACACTTTAGAGTGGAATCTTGAGGTTTGTCTTTCATTTGTTTTCATTGTTTGTTTTTTCCACCGTTGTTGTCTCTGTTCTTCTCTTATGGTTCATCTGTTGTTCATGAGGTCTACGACTATTTTAACAGTCGACTGCTCACCAAATATTCAACCATTAAGTCGACTAATCGCATCATTCTTACATTTTTCTTCAATTTATCATGAAGTTTCTTTAATGAAACAAAACTACTTTACTTACTTTAAGCTTCTTTTGAAGCTAAATATGTTCATAAATGTTCATTGAAGCCAATAAGTTTTGTTTGTCATGTCTTTTACTGAGACTCCAATTCATTCAGCAACAGTCCAAACCAACAGAGTCAAAACAACCATCAACGGAGACTTAAAACATAAACAAAAAAACAGCAGATCTTTGTTCACTTAATAAGTATTTTGTACACGTCAGTATAAATGTCACTTCCTGTTGGAGCAGTTGAATCTATTTTCAGCTCATGAACTGAATATTGAAAAACATTTGCTTTGTTTCTTATGCAAGTAGATCAGTGTCATCAGAGAATTGAAGGATTGAATTTAACATTTAATTTTATTGAAATGTTGTATTTTTTTAACCATAGAATTATTTTCTGAAAAATTTAATTCAATAATTTAAATATTAAAAGGTTGGTTTTGTTTTCATTGAATAATGGAAACATTTTTTAGACATAGAGTTTAATATATATATATATTATATATTGGATTTTAAACACGTTTAAAAAATAAATTTAAAAGGATACTTGTTAAAAATATTGAATCTCGATTTTTTAAATTTATGATTCCATACCAGCATTTTTATAATGTCTGTGTTTTGAAGAGGTAAAAAAAGAGGTAAAAAATATTTATATTTTAACGTTGTAGATTTGAAGAGGTAAAATATATACATATATATATATATATATTAATGTTGTAGTTTTGAAGAGGTAAAAAAAAAAATACAACTTTAAAATATTCTTTTATTTTAATTTATATTTTACAACTTTTTCGAGCCTTCAAAAAACAACATTTTACAGATTTGGGCAACAATTTTTTAATGTTATAGTTTTGAAGAGGTACAAAAAAACTACAACGTTAAAATATAAATATTTTTTATCTCTTCAAAACTCCAACATTAAAATAATATTATTATTATTTTTTTTTTTTTTACCTCTTCAAAACTACATTAAAATATAAATATTGTTTACCTCTTCAAAACACAGACGTTATTTATTTTATTTTTTTACCTCTTCAAAACTCCAGGGTTAAAATTTATATTGGATTTTAAACACTTTGACATTTTTATGAATTTAAAAGATTAGTAAGCAGACAACAAACACAACTGAAGATCTTATCAATGGAAATAGTTGAGTTTGTCTTGAAATAAACTCTTTCAATTCTTGTCAAATAGAAAATTGAAAAAGTCACTTGTTGATGAAACTCGTCTCTTTCACAGGCTGAGAGACTGTCGACTGTCAAAGAGAAGTTGTTCACTTCTGTCCTCAGTCCTCAGCTCTCCGTCCTCTAGTCTGACTCTACTGGACCTGACTAACAACAAGCTGCAGGATCCAGGAGTGGAGCTGCTGTCTGCTGGACTGAAGAGTCCACACTGTCACCTGGAGACTCTCAGGTCAGAACATCATCTTCTCTCTTCATGTCTGGTCCACAGTTCATCTGGTTTCTTGTCTCTCAGGAGAAATGAAGATAGAAATAAATGTCATGTTTCTAATATCTGGAGAGAAACTAGACGAGTGTCGTCTCAGCTCTTGTTTCCTGGTTGATGAAGCAACTGAGCCAGATTTCCTTGTTCGCAGACGATGTGTTGATAAATGTCACTTCCTGTTGAAGTATTATTTATTTTCAGCTCATGAACTGAATGTTGAAAAACACTTTATTTCATTTCATTTGATTAATCAAGATCAAGTTGATGACATGAAAACATTCACTGAAATACTTGTTCATGTTCCAACAATTCAGCATAAATCAATGATGTCTCACTAGTTTGTAGGAAAGTCTGTTTTTCTAAAGTAAATATTTAACAACAAACCACAACCTCAACATTGTTGTTACTCCTTCTTCATGTTTGTGTTTCTGTCGTCATGTTCAACATTTCACCCTCATTTATACCAACCTGATAAATATTCAAACAAACATGTGACCATGATCTTATGAAAGTAAATAGTTGATTGTTTTTAAATAAAGAATTGAAAAAGTCACTTGTTGATGAAACTCGTCTCTTTCACAGGCTGATCAGTTGTTTCCTGTCAGAGAGAAGTTGTTCACTTCTGTCCTCAGTCCTCAGCTCTCCGTCCTCTAGTCTGACTCTACTGGACCTGAGTATCAACCTTGACCTGCAGGATCCAGGAGTGGAGCTGCTGTCTGCTGGACTGAAGAGTCCACACTGTCACCTGGAGACTCTCAGGTCAGAACATCATCTTTTCTACATCATCAAAGCTCAAATGTAAAGTCAGAGGTGGAAACACGAGTCAAAGTCTGTCATCACTTTGTTCTTCAGTGAAGCAGCTCATAGATACATTTGTATGTTTGTGTAGCAGGTAAAGATGTTACGTAGTTTATAAAAATATCATCTTAATAAATCATTGTAATGATAAACAAACAAGCGTCAACTTTAAATGAAAATGAATAATAATCAAAACAACAGTCCTTCATATTCTTTATCCAGTGTTCTCGCGTCATCTGTCTCGTAGAAGACAAAACACTTTAGAGTGGAATCTTGAGGTTTGTCTTTCATTTGTTTTCATTGTTTGTTTTTTCCACCGTTGTTGTCTCTGTTCTTCTCTTATGGTTCATCTGTTGTTCATGAGGTCTACGACTATTTTAACAGTCGACTGCTCACCAAATATTCAACCATTAAGTCGACTAATCGCATCATTCTTACATTTTTCTTCAATTTATCATGAAGTTTCTTTAATGAAACAAAACTACTTTACTTACTTTAAGCTTCTTTTGAAGCTAAATATGTTCATAAATGTTCATTGAAGCCAATAAGTTTTGTTTGTCATGTCTTTTACTGAGACTCCAATTCATTCAGCAACAGTCCAAACCAACAGAGTCAAAACAACCATCAACGGAGATTTAAAACATAAACAAAAAAACAGCAGATCTTTGTTCACTTAATAAGTATTTTGTACACGTCAGTATAAATGTCACTTCCTGTTGGAGCAGTTGAATCTATTTTCAGCTCATGAACTGAATATTGAAAAACATTTGCTTTGTTTCTTATGCAAGTAGATCAGTGTCATCAGAGAATTGAAGGATTGAATTTAACATTTAATTTTATTGAAATGTTGTATTTTTTTAACCTTAGAACTATTTTCTGAATAATTTAATTCAAAAATTTAATTATTGAAAGGTTGGTTTTGTTTTCATTGAATAATGGAAACATTTTTTAAACATAGAGTTTAATATATATATTATATATTGAATTTTAAACACGTTTAAAAAATAAATTTAAAAGGATACTTGTTAAAAATATTGAATCTCGATTTTTTTAATTTATAATTCCATACCAGCATTTTTATAATGTCTGTGTTTTGAAGAGGTAAAAAAAAGAGGGAAAAAATATTTATATTTTAATGTTGTAGATATGAAGAGTTAAAATATATATATATATATATATATATATATATATATATATATATATATATATATATATATATATATATATATTTTAATGTTGTAGTTTTGAAGACGTAAAAAAAATAAAAATAAAAATAAAAATACAACTTTAAAATATTCTTTTTTTTTCTTTTTTTTTTACCTCTTCAAAACTCCAACATTAAGAAGAGGTACAAAATATTTTTATTTTAATGTTGTAGTTTTGAAGAGTTAAAAAACATTTATATTTTAATTGTGTTGTTTTGAAGAGGTACAAAATATTTATATTTTACAACTTTTTCGAGCCTTCAAAAAACAACATTTTACACATTTGGGAAATATTTTTTTAATGTTATAGTTTTGAAGAGGTACAAAAAAACTACAATGTTAAAATATAAATATTTTTTACCTCTTCAAAACTTCAACATTAAAATATAAATGTTTTTTAACTCTTCAAAACTACAACATTAAAATATAAATGTTTTTTAACTCTTCAAAACTCCAACATTAAAATATAAATGTTTTTTAACTCTTCAAAACTACAACATTAAAATATAAATATTTTTTACCTCTTCAAAACACAGACGTAATTTTTTTTTTTTTTTTTAAATAGAAAATTGAAAAAGTCACTTGTTGATGAAACTCGTCTCTTTCACAGCCTGAACAGATGTCAACTGTCAGAGAGAAGTTCTACTGACTACTGACTCCTTCAAGAAATATCTCGAAACATTTTTTTTTCTTTTTAGGCTTTTCCTTGATTCTCTGAGATTCCTGTGTTTGTCTCAGTGTTATCTTGACCTTTTAAGTATATATTTTTATTGAGTATTGTTTTGATTGTTTAAGCGCTTTGTGACCCTGGTCTGGAAGAGCGCGCTACAAATATAAATAAAGTACTTACTTACTTACTTTAAGCTTCTTTTAAATCTAAATATGTTCATAAATGTTCATTGAAGCCAATAAGTTTTGTTTGTCATGTCTTTTACTGAGACTCCAATTCATTCAGCAACAGTCCAAACCAACAGAGTCAAAACAACCATCAACGGAGACTTAAAACATAAACAAAAAAACAGCAGATCTTTGTTCACTTAATAAGTATTTTGTACACGTCAGTATTATTAAAGGAATCATAAATACATTTGTCTTGTGACAGAGAAAACACTCAGAGTGGTGACTTTGACGAACTGAACCACATTAACAAGTCGTTTCAAAGTCAATTGTTTTCAATAAATGACTGTTTTTACTTGAATTTAATGTTGCAACTGTGTGAATAAAATCATTATAAAATAAAGATAAATAATACAATTAAAAATAACTTAATTTCACTGACACGTATAGAAAGTATAGTTTTGTAAAAGCATCAGTTAACAGTCAAATCATATATTGATGATCATTTTAAAGACGTGGTTAAAGTCATCATGTGTGGTGGATGTAAAGAGATCAATGAAAGTTGATGCCATTTGCTGTAAGATTAACTTCAAATGTGAAGAAGATATTTCTGTTTGATTATTGATTCTTTCAGGTAGTAGATCCAGATATGAACATTTTATTTTGTAACATTTAGGAAATCCATGTGTGGTGAGTTGTTTGTTTTTGTACAGTGTAGGCTGCCCTCATCGTGTACTGACACTATTGTTAACTCGTCATCTTCATCAGCCGCTGGTTACGACTTCTTCACCCTCATTTAGAGGATTAGCGCCCCCACAAACAGGACAGGAGAGATGAAGCATTGACGTGACAACCAAGTGTGTTGTAAGAAAATATCAATATTTGTGCTCAGGTTATATACGGGTGTGAAAACTAACATGTTGGTAAGAAATGTCTTTCTCCAATGATTTGTGAGGCTCATCTACAACTACTTCACTTCACACTGAACACATGTGTCTCCATTTCTTGTTGAATCCATTGTGCTGATGGTATCTGTGATCATTCTCCTGACATGTGACTGTTGCAACAATCAGTCTCATCAAGTTGATCATGGTTTTCAACATTTTCAAGGTCAAACATTAAGAGAGAAAAGTGTAGATTTCCTACTTTGAATATGACGTGTTGATAAATGTCACTTCCTGTTGGAGCAGTTGAATCTATTTTCAGGTCATGAACTGAATATTGAAAAACATTTGCTTTGTTTCTTATGCAAGTAGATCAGTGTCATCAGAGAATGGAAGGATTGAATTTAACATTTAATTTTATTGAAATGTTGTATTTTTTTAACCAAATAATTATTTTTTTAATAATTTAATTTAAATATTGAAAGGTTGGTTTTGTTTTCATTGAATTATGAACATTTTCTACACATAGAGTTTAATATTTATATATTATATATTGGATTTTAAACACGTTTAAAAAATAAATTTAAAAGGATACTTGTTAAAAATATTGAATCTCGATTTTTTTTAATTCATAATTCCATACCAGCATTTTTATAATGTCTGTGTTTTGAAGAGGTAAAAAAAAATTATATTTTTAACGTTGTAGATTTAAAGAGGTAAAATATATATATATATTTTAATGTTGTAGTTTTGAAGAGATACAATTAAATACAACATTTAAATATTCTTTTATTTCTATTTTTTACCTCTTCAAAACTCCAGGGTTAAAATTTATATTGGATTTTAAACACTGACATTTTTATAATGAATTTAAAAGGATACTTGTTGATAACAATATTAAACTATACGTGTGAAAAAACCTTTACTCAATTAAAACAAATTGTTTTTATTATAAATTATAAATAAATAAATAAACTCTTTCAATTATTGTCAAATAGAAAATTGAAAAAGTCACTTGTTGATGAAACTCGTCTCTTTCACAGGCTGAGAGACTGTCGACTGTCAAAGAGAAGTTGTTCACTTCTGTCCTCAGTCCTCAGCTCTCCGTCCTCTAGTCTGACTCTACTGGACCTGAGTAGAAACAAGCTGCAGGATCCAGGAGTGGAGCTGCTGTCTGCTGGACTGAAGAGTCCACACTGTCACCTGGAGACTCTCAGGTCAGAACATCATCTTCTCTTGGTTCTGATAAGTTTCTAAAAGTGTTTCTCCTTCATTTCAGTCTGTCATGGTGTCAGATCTCAGAGAGAGGTTGTTCTTCTCTGGCCTCAGCTCTGACATTGAACCCATCCCACCTGAGAGAACTGGACCTGAGCGAGAATCATCCAGGAGGACCAGGACTGGAGCTGCTGTCTGCTGGACTGAAGAGTCCAGACTGGAGACTGGAGACTCTCAGGTATGAACAGAGCAGCAGAACTCACTGACTGAACTCCAAAGATCTTCAGACTGAACATTTGATGCTCAGACTCTTCATCTGAACTGAGCACATGAATCCAAACTCTGAGTTCCTCCATGTTCTCCTGCTGGACACCAGTGGAAGCATGAAGGAGACAGTTGAGACTGAGCAGCCTGTTTATAGATCCATCTTTGTTGTCATCAACAGTCATGACTGAGTCGTCCACTGAGAATGAAACAATATTCATGAAACATCTGAATCAAATGAATCTGATCTTCTGACTCTTTCTTCCTCCAGGCTGGACTTCTGTGGACCACATAGGTTAAACCTTCATCCATGAATGGTAAGTTTGATTCCATTGATTGACTTCAACATCAAAGCTCATCTGCTGACACAGCAGTTGAAGGTCTTTGTGGACATGGACTTGATGAAGAAGATTCCAGAACAAACGTGCAGATGTTAAAGACTCACAGTTACAGTATCAAGTGAAGCTCTGATTCCAAATCTTCAAGTCCTTCAGCTCAAAACTCTTCAGGAGCTTCAACATCAACATTGTTTCAGTTTGACTGTCAGTGGAGAACAAAGAAATATTTCTGTCAAATATTTGAAATCAGACGTGAGTTTGATCATCAACTCACAATGTTGAGTCACTTTAAACATCATTTCACACATGAATCACTTCATATTGAATCATGTGTTCACTTGAACATCTTCATCACAACTAGACTAGACTCATGTTAGCTACATGCTAGTTTAGCTGCTGACTTCATCTTCAAATCTGACATTCAAGATGATTCTGGGATGTTTCAGTCACATGGTTCTTCTCTCAAGTTCTCAGAAGAATGTTGACAGAACATTGACTCGTCTCAGTTTGGATCAGTATATGATCGTCAAGACAACGTTCTTCCACCATCATCACCTCATGTCTCTTCTTCTCTCAGTCTTCACTCTCACTGGACTCACACACAGCAGCGCCTCCTACTGTCCAACGACAACAGGAACTTGATGGAGGATCAGGATTATCTGGATCATCCTGACAGATTTGAAAAGCTGCGACTGGAGGTGGAGAGGAAGTGAGACTATCAGAGTGACTCTCAGAAGAAACACAAGAAAATATGTTATTAAGTCAAATGTTTCCTAATATACCTGCTGGATTTGTTTCACGTTTGTTTGTGACTTTTATGATCGTTCTCTAGTTAAACCTCTTTTACTCTGAAAGTCAGTGGTTTAATGGTTATTTTTTCAAACTGTACTTCTCAACAGAAGCTAAACATGATCGTGACAGATTGACTTCATCTCATCTGTCGCCTAGAAATGATGTCATCAGAGGAACAGAGCGAGAGAAACATGAATTAAAAAAGATCAACAAATTCAATCCTCTAGTCAAACAGCTTCAAAACATACAGTTCTTTGTACAATATTCTTAAAATCACACTATATTATATTTTATAAACTGATCATTTATGTTATAATCGACAAGTGAATCTACACTTTGACAAATGTATCGTGAGACAATCTTGATCCAGTTTAGAGAGTTTTTCTTCCTTCATTAACTGCAAATGAAAGTGTGTTAAAGTAACAGTTGAATGTATTCAACATTATTTACTCAATCATGTAATAGTAGGTCAAATAAAACTATTACAACAGTTCTGGAATCATGTGATGTTTTAAGTCTTTTGTTGTCTTTTCACACGTCTGAAGTAATAATAAACGCAAAATCGAAACTCATGTTCTACTCGCCCTCATGTCGACTAAGGGTTGGGATTATTTTGAGAGTAATGTGTTCTTTTTAGAGTTATAGACAAACATGTTTGTTCATTTTAATGTAGCGACTGGAGCTCAGTTATCTTCGTCTTCGTCCAAAAAGACACATGAAAACATCCAAATACCTCCAGACTACTCGACTGTAACGTCACTCTTGGATTGAAGCTCCACATGAGAAGAAATGATCATAAAAACACTTAAATTAATCTATATTTTAAATGTGTTTGTAATGAAAGATCTCAGTCTCTCAGTGTAAATCTTGCACTTGTGCACTGACACTTTCAATGTGTTTGATGAGGAAACACTAGCTGGAGCTGAGCCTGAGACCTTCAATAAATATATTCAATATTTAAACATTTAACAATAAACACGTACTTGGATCAAACCTCATATCATTTTTAAACGGAGGCGCCACCTACTGATCATTAAACATGATGACACTGTTAATGAAGCTTCATCTCACCATCACTAGTTTTGGATGACCAGCATGTCAGAGTAAGAAGAAAACGCCGTACATCAGTGGTGCTTATTGAAGCCTCTAATATATAACAGGATTGATTGTTTTCTGTTTTCACGGCTCCATTATTACAAACAACAGGTATTTACTTCCTGTGATGTGTTCAAGACTTGGATTGTAAAACATGGACTGTAATCTACAGTTGCACCACTAGATGGAGCCATTGTCAATAAATAAACACACGAGTCACTCTATCATCACCTGTCGTGGTTCACTCCATCCCTGCAGCGAGGAAAACTTATCTTAGTCCTTGCAGAATTATTGACAGGACAGTGAAATATCTAAAATCACCACTAGAGGGAGCGATGTTCTCTCAGATTACAATTAGCAGCATTTTAGTCTTTCTTTATCCTTTAACTGACACATCGTCATTTGTGTTGACATCAGGGGTGTCACACCCTGAAGATGACATGTGTTGGTGAATCATATAATACTTATATAATACTTTATTATTTGTTTACTTTGAGCACTTTATATAGACCTGATGATTTATTTTTTCATTATTCAGAAGAAACAACAGCAACATTCTTTCCTGCTGGAGGAAACTGAAGGCAACACTTGAGACTCAAATACAGCAGAATGTAGTTATAAAAGTGATTCACACGACACAACAATTATCATTAAATGTTGGGTTTTAAAAAAAAAATCAAAGTCTCTTGATAATCTTGACAAAATTGCAACATATTCCATACGTTTCAAAGCGAAGGTGCGTCCGTTTCTCTTCCAGATCAGCTGTGCAGAGAAAAGTTGTTCTGGACATGTTAAGTCCTAAATGAAAGCAGCTTTGACTGTACAAAAAAAGAAGAAGAAGAAATAAGGACTCGTAGAGAGACTCCACACATGGTGAGACCATAATGTTCAGGGTCGGAGTCTCTCTGCACAACTTCTGGTCTGAGAGATTTGAAACACAGGGGCTCAGTAGCAGAGGTGTGTGTGTTAGTGACATAGTGGGGGGGCAGCACAGAACATATACAATGGACAGGCCAAGCACACAACATGATTCCTTCCTGAGACATTGGTGTGTGTACAGTAACGATGGTCAAGATGATGTGAAGGCGTTTTGGCATCAAGTGTATCACAGGGTGTGAGGTTGCTCTGGATCCTGCATGTTTCTAACACAGGGGACGATGCGTGAGGACAAATATCAGAAGGACCTTCACGATCCCCCGTCCAGAGGGACCACTACAATCTAGTTTTCCCCACCACGACATGACACGGACCCACATAGAGGCTTTTGAGAATCACTTGTATTCAATACAGTGTGTATGTACACCACTCTTCACATGGATCAATATCATGAAGCTGCTACAGGAACGTCCGAGCCCGAGATGTGATCCACCTCAACACTTCCAGACTCCGTCTCTGTCTGCTACATGACCAGAAAGATATGCCCCGACTGGAGTGCTACTTGTTCATACCTACTGTACGTCAAAACAAAAGGGGGGGAACCGTGAACGCCTCATTCTGAACAGCCAGTGATTAGTTAAGTGTCCAGTATTTAGTCGAACACAAAAACTTCCTTCAGTAAAATGTATTTCCTGGAATCACAAACCTATGAACAAAACACAAAAAAGGTTTTTTCTGTTCTAAATCAAGTGAAGCCTTAAACTCTTCATAGTTTTGCAGAAATTAATACAACTTATATACATATCCCCTTTATAATGAATCTTCATGAACTGGATTTCTTGAAAAGACCTGTGACCATATCATACAATCATTTCTTTTCCATTCGTCTGGAAGCACAAAACAATACGTGGACAACAACCTGGAATAGACTGTGACACTCGTAGCGACTTTCTTTTTGTGCACATACATGTGAGGACTGGAAATAACTTCTGTTTGCTCTTTGTGTTCATCAGAATAATGTACACGTGACATCAAAGTCAAACATCTTCCTCAATACTCTCGGTGGTACGAAAAGATCCAAACAGTGAAGGGATACAACAGTTTCTCATCTCAGAAAAGGTTTTCAGTCGCCCTCATGTCAAACACCATAGTTCATATCTATATGTATTTATATAACTTTGTCGGCCGTCACTACGCCGATTGTGTGGCTGGACTGCTTTGGTAGAGCTGGGCAGAGCTGCCTCTCCAGGCCTCCAGAGTTCTCCAACATCTCCTGGATGAGAGGAGTTATGGAGCCGAGGATTTCCATCTTGAGGGTGATGACTCGTTCAGCTCCTGCAGACAGAAGGAAACAACAAAACTCTTCCTCGCTTGTCTCTGTGTATCCATCATAATACATGAATACACCTTTTTAAAACTAAAAAATAAACATTTACCCTTGTTTTACACTGGCAAACAAACAACATTCTTTCTATCATGGCTTTTAAGCTTCTAACGAAGATAAAACTGACCTAAAAAAGTCTTTATCTCTAACAGTAGAGGGAGCCAGAAACAAATATGTTCAGCCTTCTGTAGCGCCAGCAATATTAGATCTATTGATGTGTCGATGAAGCTTCATGAAGCAGGGTCATTTTTTTCACAGATCAGTCCCTCCTGGAGGAGTGGGACCCGCACACTGCACTGCTGAACCGGGTTTATACTTCGAGGTCTCAGCTTACAGAGCAAAGAGTGACATCTAGTGGACTCAGGAAATAATGACACTGTTTCATGAAGCTTCATCAACACATCACTATATTAATTTAAAGTAATAAAAAGATTTTATTTAATGTTTCTTTTGAGAAGATCTCTAGTTTCATTGTTCAGACCGACCCAAACACAAGATGAACCCTTTTATTTTTAGAACCGTGGTTCTACAAATGCTGTTACACCCTCTACAGGCTGTCGCTATGGATTACGTCTCGAGCCTCAGCCTCGTCGCTGAGAAAGATGGACGAACTCGCCAGCAGGGGGCAGTAGGTTGTCTCTGTAGAAGGCCACATTACACACCTGGGATGGGTCGAGCAGCACCGGTCCATCGGCGCATGCATCAGGTTCGGAGAGCGAGTACTCGTAGCGTTGCATTGCTCGGTGCAACTGTGTTAAAAAGGAAGCAGATCTGACATGAAACAGCTCCGTCAAAATAGTTGTTCAATCAGACAGAAAGAAAGAAAAAATGGAATCAGCAAAGAAAAGAAAATATCTGCTTTGTAGGATTTTTATGAACTTTTTTTCAGCAAATAAGATATTTTATTTAAGTAACCTATTGATAACATTTAATCATGTACATTTTGTTGTGCCTAATTTAAATGTATTATTATCAGATGATGGACAATTTAACTCATTTATGAATGTTTATTTTGGATTTATGGAATGATTGACAGCTGTGTTTCTCATGTTCCAGTGATTGAGCGACATGGGGCGGCGAATTGATGCAAATTGTTCACTTCTGCACTTACACTTAATTTTTGAGTGCACAAGTGTGTCCCAATTATCAGTGTGCGAAAATCTAGTCCACAATCTGCACTGAATTGGGAAAGTTGAGTGTGGATCGATGGACACTTTCCACCCTCAACGTCCTCCATCTTAGTGACGTAGATGAAGCTAAACTGAAGCTAAACTGAAGATAAACTGAAGCTAAACTGAAGCTAAACTGAAGCTAAACTGAAGCTAAACTGAAGCTAAACTGAAACTAAACTGAAGCTAAACTGAAGCTAAACTGAAGCTAAACTGAAGCTACGTCACTGACGACCGTTTTCAGAGCAGATACCGACGTAAATGTCACACAACACAACAACAGTAATAACACAATGAAACACAACTTGACTTGTTTCAATTGGAGAAAAGTGTTGCCAAGTGTCAGTGATAGTGTTTCAAAGACTGGTTTCAATCAGTGTTAAAAAGTAGTAGAAGAAGAAACTGTCGAGTCATTTCCTGTAAGTGTGTAGCAGCAGAGTTTTATTCGAGACAGTACTACCCTGGCCAAATTTGAGCACTGGCCAAGTACATACACATCTTAATGTGTACTATAAACCAGTGCACGCAGAGAAGTGCGTGATATGGGACACAGCCCGGGCCTTTTAAATGCCGTTTTCAAGAGTTTAGATGGAGGACAACTGACGATCTGATGAGTTTGTGAGCAACCAAAAGGAACGAGAAAAGCTGGATGATGATTTTCTGTCAGCCTGACATTCAGAGATCATCAAAGATACGCAGTTGAGTTGAGTTGAAGGAGCCACATATCCAATCCACCTGAGCCAACTGACCACCTCCAAGTTCCCCCCGACATGGAAGCCTCCCCCAAATCCATCAGACACTTGGGTACTTTTGTATTTAATTGGCTTTGCGGAGTGAAGCGGCCCCATCGTATCCGGTCTTACCGCACCTGAGCTACGATTCAGGCCTGCAACATTAATTTTCAATAATGATGGACAAACATAAAGAGTGTTTTTGTTTGTCTTTCTCTTTTATAAGTGCATTTATTTGTGATTGAACTATTTGTGGAACATTTATTGTTTAATTATTTTACTGAAACTAAATTGGTGAATTCAGGTCCTGCAGACGTTTAGTAGAGCAGGATCTCTACAGATTGTATAAGTTAAAAATAATTGCAGTCGGGTTAAACCTAATAAATAATTTCCAACAAAGATGAACCAAAAGATATAAAATAAATCTGAACCTACATTGCTTTCCGTTTACATGTTGCAACCAAGGCTCCAAAAATGCTCTTTTCAGAGGCAGATGTCGGCGTCCCTCACTATAACTTCTTCTGCTGGGGCCCCTTTGTCCAGCACATAATCCAGCTTTAAACACATCACACAATTATTTTGACAATAAAACTTCAAGTGGTTCATTCATCTCCAGCCAATGGGGGGTGAGGAATCAGTAACAGCGCATCAATCCTGGGTCAAGACTGAATAGCTTAAAGAGGCAGTGCGTGATACAAATCACGCTCTTGACTCTCTGGTCCTTACACTCCTGACACGCTTGTCACTCTTGGGGTCCCATCCTCTCCTCTCTTCGACCCCGTTCTTGACTCCTGCCCCTTCCCTTCCTGCAACTTGGTGAGAGAAGCTTCCCAGCTTGACCATAGCTTCTCAAGACACAAGCAAGCTGCAACCCAATCTCCTGCAGCCAGCCAAGCAAGCCTGAACCAAGCAACCAAACTGCTCTTCCAGAAAAGACTTGTGACCCCTTGCACCGAGTAAAGATACATCTCTGGACAGTTACGCCAACTCGGTCAAGGGAGATCTTTGCCAGCCTGCAACAAAGGACCAGGACCCGACCCAATTTTTCATATGTTTGTATAATCAATTTAAGAGCCTCTTACTCAGTAAAGAACATTAATCAGAACAACACGAAGTGACTTCAGTAAATGAGATTGATTCAAAGTAGTGTTTCATAGTTAATTAATAACTCCAATGAATTAATCATTATCGATATAAATGTAATAGTTTCCACTTTCAGATCTATTCATGGTCAGGCTCCTCCTTACATCACTGATCTGATCCAGCCTTACACCCCAGCTCCGGCTCTGAGGTCTGTGGATCAGAATCTACTGATGGTTTCTGGCACACGGTCCAGGACCAGAGGAGAGAAATCCTTCCAGACTGTTTGTTCAGGCTTTTCCTTGATTTTCTGGAACTCCTGTTGTGTTATCAGTTTTATCTTGATCTTTAAAGTATGTACTTTATTGATTATTGTTTTGATTGTTTAAGCGCTTTGTGACCCTGGTTTAGAAAAGCGCTATATAAATAAAAAATTACTTACTTACTTACTTACTTACTTTGGACTAAGACTCAAAGGTGGTGCTTCTTTCTTCAGGTCATGTTTACCTAGAGGCAATTTTAAAGTTAAATCTACCAGAAATGAGTTGTTCTGAAAATAAACGTTTGTCTAAGGCAGGGGTCGCAACCTTTACCACTCAAAGAGCCATTTTGACCCGTTTCACAAATTAAAGAAAACAATGGGAGCCAAATTTAAAATGAAATAACACTGCATATACATTTTTTTTTACTTTCTGCTATGTATAAACAAACTATTATGGGTTAAATTTATGAAATCAATGAACGACTGAAGAGAAATTGAAATACAATTTCTGCATGAAACAAAACGATTTTAACTCCGAAAAAGACGTTGTGTTGAAGGTTAAGTAAAATACTATTTAAGTCCTCCTTGTAGTAATGAAAAAACAAAACGCCAAACTTAAATTATCCACTGGCAGAGAACCAAAAATGCCGTCCTCTCTCTCTGTGCCGTCATCCTTCTACTGGCGCCGTGCCGTCAGCTGCCAACCTGAATAATAAAATGTCTATTTCACTGAACAATTAAAAAATGTGAATATTTGCCAAATTATAGTAAATTAAATCATTTATCATACTTGGTCAATGTTATTTCTGCTCCTGAACCGCAGCGCATAGCGTCTCCACATCAGGGCTGTATGACCTTTATCTTCACACAGGATTGTAGGCTCTCATCTGTGAGGCGTGTGCGATGTTTGTTTTTAATAAAGTTCATGTTGGAGAACACCTGCTCACATACAAATGTGGATCCAAAGATCGACAGGACTCCAAGTGCATACTTTTTCATGTCCACATAAAAGTCGGGGATAGCGTTCCAAGTTTCGAACACAAGTTTGTCTGGTTTGGGGAGGTTTTCAATATCACACCATTTGTGATTCTGAGCAAGAACGGCCTTCTTGCGTGAAACATCTTCAAGGTCCGCTGTCAGGCGCTTTAACTTGGACACCCACATGTCTTTGTTGGCTATGTCAGCCAGTTCCATTTCAAGATCAGGTGGACTCACACCTGGAAAGGCTGTCATATTCAACAGGGATGGATCGAGGCTGAGGGGAGTGACAGGGAAGGATAATGTGTTTTTTCCTCTGAACTCACTGAATCATTTCCCAAACGATGTTTGCATTGCAATGACTGCAGAATGTAAATACTCTAAATTCACAATGTGAGCTTTTTTGAACTCACTCAAACTGGGGAAGTGTGACAGTGTACCTTTCTGTAAATCTCTGGCAAGCACTGTCAACTTGCGCTCGAAAGCCAAAACCTCCTCCAACATGCACAGTGTGTCCTTTCCCATGAAGAGCTGTGTTTAGCGTGTTCAGGTGCGCTGTCATGTCTACCATGAAGTGTAGCTTTTCCAGCCACTCTGGCTGTTCCAACACAGGATATGTGAGCCCTTTGCTGCCGAGAAATGTTTTCACCTCTTCCAGACACGCGGCAAAGCGTTTCAGCTCCTCGCCTCTAGACAGCCACCGGACTTTGTTGTGCAACAGGAGATCAGAATATGTGCTTTCCAGCTCGTCCAGCAACGAACGAAACTGACGGTGATTTAAACCTTTCGCCATTATTTTATTGACAATCTGAATGACAACATTCATTACGTCTGTGCATTCCGGAGGAAATGTTTGAGCACACAGTGCCTCTTGGTGCAGGACGCAGTGAAAAGTCAGCAACTTTCTGTCCAGCAACTTCTGCAGTAAAGCCACAAAGCCCTTGTGCGCTCCTGTCATACTCTGTGCCCCGTCTGTAGCCACTGACACCAGGTGGGCGGTGTTTATTCCTTTGGCTCTTAAACAATTCAAGACAGCCTCACAGACGTCCTCCCCCCGTGTTTGGCCTTTTAGTGGTATCAACTCAATCATTTCTTCCTGTGGCCCAGCAGAGTTTACATACCGGCAGAACAGCGCTATTTGTTCAATATCACCTTTGTCTTTGGATTCATCACAGGCAATTGAGTAGGCAACAGCTGAATTGATGTCTTTAATGTACTGTCTGGTGATGTCTTCTGCCATTTGTATGGTTCTGTCTTTGACAGTTTTTGCAGAGAGGGGCATATCCTTGATTTTCTGTACAATTTCACTCTTGTTTTTAAAGTCTGTGAATAGATGTTCTGAAATCTTAATGAAAGATTATTTTAAATATCTCCATCTGCAAACAGCTTCCCCTGCCTTACTATTTCCTGAGCTGCAACAAAACGAGCATATGTACTTATATTTGCAGACTTCATCCACTTCTTGAAGTGATTTTTGCTCAAATCACCTTCCGTGTCAGTTCAGAAACAGCTTTTTTTTCTCTCATTTCCATCCGGATATTTTTGAGCAAATGCTGCGTGTTTATTTTGGAAATTGGCGACATTTGACTTTTTGTTGTTAGCGAGTTTCTCATTGCATATTAAGCACACAGGTAAACCAGTCTCGTCAGAAGTGAAAGCAAATGCATCTGCCCACGCAGCATTGAACGTTCTGTTTTCTTCAGACACTTTTCTTTTCTTTGAATTCTCCATAGTAAGTCTACCTGGGGTGGAAAAGTTAAAGTAACCAGACACTGGAGGGTGTCGCACATTGGAGGTTGTGACGTGTATCAAGAGCGACAAAAATATGTTAACACATTTTATAAGATCGCCATAATAATCTTAATAGAATTACATTTTGAAAATGAAATAACTAAAATCACTAATACATTTGAATTAAATACTCATTCATTATTTTCAACTGCTGAGCCGCATCAGAGTGATCAAAGAGCCGCATGCTGCTCTGGAGCCGCGGGTTGCCGACCCCTGGTCTAAGGGCTACAATCTACTACAGAAGATTGGACAGAGATGTTTGGCCATGACTTCACTTTATCTGTTGTTTGATATCATTTGTATAAGGCAGATATTAAGGTAAGGTAAAGTAAGGTAAAACTTTATTAAAACTAAATTGTTTTTAATTTTTAATTTTAATTATTATTAAACATGACACCTATTTTCAGCATTTTCCAGTACAGGCAGATGGAATCAGCTGTGGAATGTTCATGATTATGGTAGAATGTTGCAATTTCCTCATTAAATGTTTTCTACTCAATAACCAAATGACTGTCCATCATATCCGTAGTATATGAAAGTAGTACCAGAAATGTTGTCTCTCATGTATTACAAAATGTAGTAACAACTATCAAGGCTTACATGGAGAGCGACATAATCAGGTAACAGGGATTGTGTACAGTAGTATATAATGATATATATATAAGTATATAGGATACAATAAAAGATTTATTTAGACTTTGTGACGATACGTTTTGTTTCCACTGTGTGTCAAGTACAAGGGTACAAGGTCACCTGGCATTAGTGAATTCACGTACTTTTAAGATTGTTTAATTCAACTCTTAAAAAAGTTTTCTCTGAGGCTATAATCTCAGTGATCCAAAAGTAAGGAAAAGACGAAGAAATATGTGGAAATTATAGACCGATATCTGCACTAAATGTAGATTATTAAATATATACATCCATTGTTTTAAAAAAAGATGGAAAAATTATGTAAAATCTGATTAACGGACCAAACTGGCTTCATCTCAGGACGTGTAGCCCGAGATAATATTCGACGAACACTCCAAATAGTCAACTCTACACAAAACAATAAAAGGTTCATTTGGAATGGAAAAAAGCCGAGAAAAAAATACACAACAAACCTATTGCCCAAAGAAAAAGGTGTGATGGGGCTTCCCAATCTCAAGGACTACTTTTACGCAGCACAACTGAGAAGATCAGTTGGTTTGATGAAACCTATGATGAAAATGGAAGGATATCGAATCAAAAAGAAATGACATCCCGGTCCGATCACTTCTAGTAACAGTAAAATCATAAGAAAGTTATACAATATTCTTGATCCTTTCACTCTACACACTTTACAAGAGTGGTTTGAAATAATCCAACGAGAAAAGCAGGAAAAGAAGTAAAAAACCTAAACTGGGTGTCATATGATGATGAATTCAAACCAAACCAACACGATATGAGATTCAAAGACTGGGAAAACAAAGGAATAACAGCAATTTGTACAATAACTAAAAAGGGTTTAATGAGTTTCCAGGAGCTAAAAAACGATCTGGACTAGTTAAAGATGATTTCTTTCGATACTTGCAAATAAGAGACTACTATGTAAAGCAGATACAAAGCACGAGGACCCAGGAGGACTGCTTGAATGGATCTACAATACATACAGAGGAACACAATTCAGAGATATTAGCGCCATATATAAATGTTTGAGAACAACTCTGCTTATATCAAATCAAAATGGAAGAGGGAAACAGGAACTGAAGTACTGAGTTCAACAACATCTATGATCTGGAGGAAATTTGGTTGGAAAAATATAACGCGTTATTTTATAACTCCGAGAATAAAAAGCAAATTTGACGAATCAGGTGATACATGTTGGAGGATGTGTGGAGAGAAGGGTGTCCATCATGCTCACATTTTTGGCAATGTACAACAATAACTATATTCTGGGAGAATGTAAATAGAACAATTGGAACCATTCTTGGCTATTCTGTGCCAAACACTTTAAAAAACGATGTACCTGGGAAATATAAACGATGTGTTATGTCATGTAATGTGTATCTAATGTGAATAATGTTGGTTGCATGTAAAAAACTTACGAGAAACTGGTTCAAAGCAGAAGCTCCTGATTTGCATCAATGGATGAACATTATGAGGGAAATACGACTCATGGAGCAATTGACCTTGAAACTCAGACTGAAAGAAACTCTGTGGACCCGGCGATTGAAAAAATTGGACTTCATTTGACACTATCACTCCTAAATGACTTTTGGATTTGAATGATGGACATTTGAAACCTGTATGTTTTATTTTGTCTAGTTTATTTATTTGTGTGTTTGTTCTTCTGTAAAGTGTGGAGAAACTTAATAAAAAGGAAAGTATTAAAAGAATAAAAGTAAGAAAACGGACCCTTGAGGTACACCACAGGAGACACTGGCTGTAGAACTTGAGGTGTATCCCATGGCGACCGCAAAGGTTCTGTTTAATAGGGAGGAAGAAAACCAGCTCAGTGCAGTTTCTCTGATGCCAACCCAAGAGTTAAGACGATCTATTAAAATATTGTGGTCAACAGTGTCGAAGTTTGCAGTAAAATCTAAAATAATGAAAATCACGCTTTCCTCTTTATCAGCAGCTAAAAACAAGTCATTAGTGACTTTTAAAAGTTCAGTCTCTGTACTGTGACCGGATCTTAAACCTGATTGAAATCTTTCAAATAAATTACATGAAGACATAAAATATTAAATTTGGAGGGACACCACCTTTTCTAAGACTTTGGCTAAAAACAGGAGTTTAGAAATTGATCTAAAATGAGTAAAAACTGGTCCAGGCTGGGTTTCTTCAAACGAGGTTGGACCACAGCATGTTTAAAAGAACTGGGGAAAAGAGAGCTGAATAAAATGTGTAAAACTGTGTTAAAAACATCCTTTAAAATTTTTCGTGGGAATGACATCAAGAGCACATGAGGTGGTTTTCATCTTGGATAAAGTCTTTGCCAAAACCGGGAGGTTCAGGATTAAAGCTGTTAAAAAAAGCAGGAGTAAAATGCTCTGTGAAGGAGGATGTTGAGTGAGGGTTAAAAACATGTGAGCGAGTGAGTCGGAGGAGTTCGGGGGATGGAGTAACCAGGTCCATTGTTAATAGAACAGCTTTATGGTCCGACACTCAGATATCCTTCAGTGAAACTTTGGATGGGTTGAGGCCAGTGTGTATAAAACCATGTGTGTTGGTTTATCAATAATCTGTGATCAATTAAAAGAGTCGATTGTGTCAATAAAATGGATGAGTCCTGAGTCTTGAACAGGGTCTGACTCTGACCTTGAAGCGCCGAAGAGTCGACGGTGTTTGACGTGTCCATGACTAGCATGTAGCCGGGAGTCGTGATGTCCAAATAAAACAGTTTCAAGTAAGAACCAATTAAAACTGCAATATGAACAGTCAAAAGTGACGATAAAGGTGGATATAAAACCAGTAAAATCAATGTTGACACGCTGACGTGCTGATATACATATGTGTGTAATGGATACAAGTGTGTTTGCATGCAATTGTTCTGTTCAGTCATTTGCAAAAAGTGTGAAGCTGACATTGTGCTTATAGTTGTGTTAATCTGGGCTGGAGTTTTACTCCTCGAGTATAAGGTTTTTATAATTGTGTATGACTTTTGATTTTAGTGTTCATGCAATACAAAAAACTGTAACATAGTTACTATGGGTGCAACACCTTTTACAAGTGGGTCCAGCAGACTTCAGCTTTCCTGACTCCAAAAGTTGCCTTGTTAGTGGAAAGTGAGGCCTTTTACAGACGAGGCCTACTGCCCCCTGCTGTGTGGAGCACATCTTTTTTTTTGTACTAGTTGCAATGACGATAAATGAGTAAACGGAAATAATCATTTGTAGAACCATGGTTATGAAGATAAAGGGATTCATGTTGTTTTTGGACAAAGAAACTAGAGATCCTCAGAAATGATATATATTTTTGACTTTTAAATCCCTGCAGGAGAGAAATGAAAGCACGTACAGTAAATACAATCTTGTCAATGAACCAGAACACAAGGCTTGGTAACAGTCTAACAAGAAAGACCGGTTTCATGAGTCAAATGCTTTTATTTTAGTCTAACCCTTGATACCAGCGTCAGAAGGAGTTGATCAGTGTCTTGTTCCATCAGTTCTGGTCAGAAGAAGCTGAATTCTGCTCCAACATGGACCTGAGACCACAGAAGAGAAGAAAGCTGCAGACAGGTCAGTGACTCTCTGACTCTCACACAAGTCAGCAGTTGATGAAATGAAATGAATCACAACGAGACGATCCATGTTGATGTTTTTAAACAACTGCAGCTCAATCTACAAATGATGATGCAGAAAATCTGAATCTCATCACAATCAAACACCTGTGTGTGTGTGTGTGTTTGTATACTGTACGTGTGAGTATTTTTTTATGTTTGTACATGTGAGTATTTCTTTTGTATCTACATTTGTGTCTGTGCTTTAATGTTTGTGTGTGTGTGTGTGTGGGTGGGTGGGTGTGTGTGTGTGTGTGTGTGTGTGTGTGTGTGTGTGTGTGTGTGTGTGTGTGTGTGTGTGTGTGTGTGTGTGTGTGTGTGTGTGTGTGTAGGGGAGTGTGTGTGTGTGTGTGTGTGCGCGCGCGCATGGGTTTGTGTGGGTGTTTGTGTGCGTGCATATTTGTTTAACTTCCTGATGAGGCAGTTGTGAAGAATCTAGTCTTTTTCCACCACTGTCACAACAAGACGATCCTTGTTGATGTTTTCACAAACAACTGCAGCTCAATCTACAAATGATGAGACAGAAAATCTGAATCTGAAGACATTCAAACACCTGACATCTGTGTGTGTGTGTCATCATGTGTGCTGTGTGTGTTACTGTACGTGTGAGTATTCTTTTGTGTTTGTACATGTGCGTATTTGCTTTGTATCTACATTTGTGTCTGTGCTTTAATGTGTGTGTGTTTGTGTGTGTGCGTGTGGGTGGGTGTGTTAGGGTGTGTGTGTGTGTGTGTGTGTGTGTGTGTGTGTGTGTGTGTGTGTGTGTGTGTGTGTGTGTGTGTGTGTTTGTGTGTGTGTGTGGGTGTGTGTGTGTGTGCTTGGATGTTTTTGTGCGCGTGCATATTTGTTTAACTTCCTGATGAGGCAGTTGTGAAGAATCAAGTCTTTTTCAACCACTATGACTAACTTGTCTATAAATATTCTTTATCACCAAATAATATACTATTATTGTGTGTCTGTGCTGTTGTAGTGACTGTGAGTGTGATCATGTGAGTGTGTATTGTTAATATAGACCAGAAGTACCGTATAGTCGGTCACAAAAAAAGTTTGCAGGTTTCCTATGTACATATTTACTGCTTAGATCCATGTTTATCAGAGAAACATTAATATAAATACTGATCAATGATAAACACATTTGTAGATACAGTACATGAGTGAATAATAAATTATTTAAAAACCTAAAAAATATGTTTCTCATTCACTTGATTAATGATCTTTATTTGTTAAGACAACATGATGTATATTGAGTTGTTTTCCAGGCATTTCACGCAATTTTGAAAAAACAAGAAGCAATTATAAGTAAGAAAATGTTATTTGTAAAGCGCTGTTCTAGACCAGGGCCACAAAGCGCTTTGATAATAAAAAACAATAGCTAAAATATATACTTTAAAAGATCAAGACACGTAAGAAAAACACAGGAGTCCCAGAAAATCAGGGAAAAGCCCAAATAAGAATGTTTTAAGATGTTTCTTGAAGGAGTCAGTAGATCATCAAACACAGAGATCGTTCCAAAGCTTAGGAGCAACAGTCTGGAAGGATTTTCCTCTCCTGGTACGGTAGTATGTGCGCCGAACCACTGGAACCTTATCATCAGGAGAAATAACCTGAGTTTCAATTATGTCCACATATAGCTGCAAAGTGTTTTCACTCATTATTTGATTTCTAGCAAACAATTGACTAAGTTCAGCCTCTGGGGCTCAGTTGGATCAAAAGAGCAGTAGAGCTGGATGTCATCAGCGAAAATGTGGTAAGAAACATCAGGAAATCTCTGAATGATTTCACCGAGGGGAATCAAGTATAGCAAAAATAATAAAGGACCCAAAACAGAACCTTGAGGGACTCCACACAACAGATGATTCAGACCTTGTTTGATTGGCAGATACACTGAAACTGCGCCCAGAAAGGTATGATGAGAACCACTGTAACACAGACCCAGACAGTCTTCATCCCTCAGTCTTCTCAGCAGGATCTGGTGATCTACTGTGTCAAAGGCTGAGGACAGATCCAAGAGAACCAGAACAGTGAATTGACCCGAGTCAGATGTCACTGGACACCTTCAATAAAGCTGTCTCCGTAGAGTGATGTTTACGGAAGCCAGACTGAAACTTCTCATGGATGTCGCTCTGATCCAGGAACAGCTGCTCAGACACCACCTTCTCCAAGATCTTGGACAAGAAAGGGAGCTTAGAAATAGGCCTGAAATTACTGAGGTCAGTCGGGTCTAAGCCTGGCTTTTTGAGTAAAGGCTCCACAATGGCATGTTTAAATGCATTGGGGAAACCCCCTGTGGAAAGGGGGAGCTTTACTATTTTGGTAACCCAGGGGCCAATTACATGAACAACTTTAATAAAGAGCCTACAAGGAAGGACGTCGGACGAGCAAAAGAAGGGGGTTTCATCTTGTTCACCGGTGCCATGCTACAACAGTACTGTTCAAAATACAAAAAAAACAAGAAAACACACAATCAAGTGAAAATATACTATAAAAAATATAGGGGGGAACTAACAAAAAAGACAAGAATATCCAGCAGTGAAAATATTATTATCTGGATCAGTCCAGAACATTTCATCAACATCACAGGCGATATCTTCATTAACAAGACAATGAGGGAAGAAGCCGTCCATGTCGAATCCATCCTTGAATATGGCGTTGATTAGGTTACAGGCCTCCTCTGTAGAAATCCTCAGAAAACATCTATATTTTTTCTTTTAATTCCCTGCAGGAGAGAAATGAAAGCACGTACAGTAAATAAAATCTTGACAATGAACCAGAACACAAGGCTTGGTAACAGTCTAACAAGAAAGACCAGTTTCATGAGTCACATACTTTTATTTCAGTCCAACGCTTTATACCAGCGTCAGAAGGAGTTGATCAGTGTCTTGTTTGGTTAGTTCTGGTCAGAAGACCAGTGACTAATTTGTCTATAAATATTCTTTATCAGCAAATAATATACCATTAACTCGTGTCTGTGCTGTTGTAGTAACTGTGAGTGTAATCGTGTGAGTGTTAATATAGACCAGAGGTGCCTTACAGTCGGTCGCGATCTACGAGAAGATAAGCAATCGGTGCAATAACCATGTGACATGCACATCAGCCAATCAGAGCTCTCTTCTCTTTCAGTGTGTGTGCAGCAAATTTAATAATTATCAAGAATAATAATGGCGTGAAACTTGACTTCCTGACAGGTTTGAAGGTGTTCTATGTACATATTTACTGCTCAGATCCATGTTTATCAGAGACACATTAATATCAATATTGATTGAAAATAAACACATGTTTGTAGATACATGAGTGGATAATAAATGATTCGTGAACTTAAAAATAAGTTTCTCATTCACTAAAATAATTATCTTTATTTATTAAGATGATCGATTTATATTGAGTTGTTTTCCAGGTATTTCACACAGTTAGGAAAAAACGATAAGGAATTATAAGATTGTTTTTATAATGTAACAAACACAGTGGGATCCTTCAAGTCTTCTCTACGAGAGTCACAGACGTTCTTGTGAAACAACATCACGTCAGTCAGTTATATCAAAGTGAAGCTGCAGAATGAAAGCAGCTAAAGCCGGTTTCCTTCATGTGATCACGTGATCGGAGCTATATCCTTAAAAACACACTTGTATAAATACACCATCACATAATAACTACATGCAAAGAAAACACTCTCATTTTAAAAACATAGTAAGAATAAGTGCATGTGTTGCGCACGTGAGCCACAAATTCTAATGAAGCTCAGAGACGATCAGACCATCATCATCATCATCATCATCATCATCTTCATTATCATCATCATCATCATCATCATCATCATCATCTTCATTATCATCATCTTCATTATCTGGATCATCATCATCATCATCATCTTCATTATCTGGATCATCATCATCATCATCATCATCATCATCATCATCATCATCATCACTACAGTGCTTTAAGTTACTGATTTACAACAAGCAAGGAGTGTAAGAGCCTGTAATGACACGTCTGTAGGGGGCGCACTGAAAAAGAACCGCCAAGAAAGGAGAAGACTGGAGCTCCAAGCAGCCTATTGTTCTCCTTCAATAATTGCAGGCAGGTGGAGCTGATGAGATGGTCTGGTCCCTCAGGTGAGTGCCGACAGGAGGGGTTGAAGAAAAGGGCTGGACTTTCTTTAGGAAGATTTGCTCTAATGCCTCAAAAACAAGGACCAGAAAGCCTGAGATCTCAGTGTGGAAAGAGATTTTACAGAGTAGAGAAGCTGCTAATGCTGGATAGTGGACGCCTCATTTCATAGTTCCATCTGCGTCTGTGGATAGAAGATACCTCAGTGTAGCACTTACTACAAATATTAATAGTGAGTTGTTGTGGGACTAGAAACTAGGTTCGTAGGAAGAGCAGTAAATTGGCTAAAATAATGACAAGAGAAGACATCACAGACCAAAAGTTTAGTTTAGATTGCCGGCTTTATCTAATGAGAATGAAAATAGTAGTTAGAAAATGGATCCTTTAGACATTTACAGACATGACATACATACAACATAGGAACACAAACATTCGCATAAATGCAAAATGAATTCGAAGAACCTGAGTTTTACTCAGTTACCTTTTAGATTAAGAAACCTTTTTGAATCCTTTTTGAGTCTCTAGTTAACTTAACCTTAGTTAGTTTCAGTAGTCTAGTTATTATTTCAGAGCTCTTTTGTATTCTAGTTTGAATTGTTATCCAGTAAGTTTGAAGTTATTTTGACATAACTAGTTTCTTTCAAGTATTACAACCATGAACCACAGGGCATCTCACAAAACCCACATGAGAAAATGCAGTTGCAATCAACATTTCAGTTCAAAACATTCAAGATATGCACCATAGTATGAAACATAAAATAATAAACTGTTCAAGTGTCTATTCAATCAGTTTTTAGTGCTAAACAGTCCGTTAGCAGGTAAAAGGGAAACCGTTACCCTTCCACACAACAGCGCGAAGCAGTCCACGCACTGTTCACGTAATCCAGAGGGGAAAATGCAGTTTAAACCGGAACAGTCTTACCGCGGTCCTGGAGAGTATTCCTCGGCAGGGAAAGGGGGGAAAAACTTAAACAACGGGAACGCGATGATTACTCTCCCAAAACACGAGAGTAAAGTGTCTCTTCCAACGTCAAAAACACACAGTTCAGTCGTAGCTCCTAGTTGGGTTAGCTCGCCATCCACTGTTCACGAGCACGCGCTGGGTGCTTGATCTTCAAAAGAAAAACTTTTCCTCCGCGAATTTCGTCAATGACTCAAAACTAAAACGGTAAACAAAACCACAGTCTATCGACATAGACAGAAAGGTAAATAAAACACTTGCAATAGGAAAATAAATCGTGTTTGCTCTTCTCTTAACGGTTTCTTCTCCGGAGTTCTACACGAGCGAGCGCACCTGCTCTCACTTCCTGGATTCGGTTCAGCATCACCAACTATCAGCGCTGTGATTCGCTAATGGATATCAACCTCTTAACCAATGAAAAACAACAAAATACCACGCCATGAAATAATGTTTTAAATCGTATTTATCTATTTTAGATGTTTTAATGTCAGTAATGTAACTTATTTAAATGATGAATTTCGTTTATTTATTTATTCTAATGTATTAACTATTTATTAACCTAAGGCTAATTTCACCTGGGTTACATCTGCTTCATTTAACCCTGCCTGTAGAGGGCGCAGAACGTGTGAAGTAAAATCTGTTTTCCTCTAATGAAAACAAGACATTATGAAAGGATTGATTATAGTTTTTACACTATGAGGCGAGAACAACTTTTGATGTTGACAAGAATGTCATGAGTATGTTTGTGTGAAGGTGAAGACTCTGCTGAGACTCATGGTGAGGACAGAGACTCCTTTAAATACCCTCAGTGTGAGGAGCACGATGAACAGACCAGCACTCAGAGGTGAGACAAGGACCTCCAAGATTGTCCTCCATGTCTTCATTCTCACTCATTCTACTTCTGTGTTCAAGATCAAAGCAGCAGCAAGAACCTGCTGGACCTGGACCAAGATCTGGACCAGAACCCTGCTGTGTGTCTCTGAAGAGTGATCATTCAATCCCTAGAGTGATTGACTTCAGAGGAAGTGAAGAGTCTCCAGGTGTGAGGTGAGAGTGAACAAGTGTGAGTCTACCAGGTTCAAACACACATTAAACCAGAGAACTTTACTTCACTCACATCACCAGCAGGGGGAGATAAAGACACAATTAAAAACCTCATGGGTTACGGAGCTATTTTTGTCTCACTATTATTTAACTGTCTAGAGGGTGATCTGCAAATATTCAATGGTTGCACGTGTGTTGTGATATCCACAAATGTAAAATTAATATTTGTAACTTTTATTTTGTATTGACAAAACATTTGTACTTGTAAATATATTATGTTAATGTACAAAACAAAAATACATTTGTAAAACTTCAAAAAATTCTGTGTGTGAAAGTACAAAGTGATTTATATTTACCTGTTGCTGTTTTTTTTATAGTGTTTTTTTCATTTTATTTTACTTATTTGTTTTTGTTCAGTGTTGAAACATTATTTATATATTTTTGCCATTAGCCAACAACGAGAGGCATCATTTTAATTAATAATTAACATTACAAAATAGGCTACCTCTCGTTTTTTTTTGTTTTATTTAACAATCAATATTCTCACATTATAGACACCAGGTAGTTTATTCTGAAGAATGTACTACCTTAGAATTGTTAAGATTTGTTAGAATACTGTATTATTAACTATTACAGAGTAGAAAGTTACGTGACTTTCTGGAATTCCAGATTTGCATTAAAGTCAGTTAAAAGTGTAGAGTTAAAAACACTCGACTCCAATTGTGCCACAACTTCACATAGCAGTGTCTTCTTTTTTGAGGCTGCAGACCCTAAACTTATGTGAGCACATAATACCTCCTGGACAACTGGGTGAGCAAACCGAGCGCACCTCCACAAACTGAACCAAAGCCTGGCTTGTATACATGCATTTATCTGAAGCTTTTCACAAGAGAATGATCATAAATAACGATCTCCTCAACAACACTGAACACAAATAAATAAGTGAATGGATGGCAAGTTTGCTGCTGTAGCAACAACACAATAAATAAATAACATTTATAAACATCAACACCGAGGCTCAATCCCTGAACTCCTGCTTTAAAGCTGTTGGTTCTAGTCATGATCCATTCAGGCTAGTGACGCCACTGGAGCATCAACTTGAACTAATATCGTCGGCTTCGTAAACACAGACATTTCTTTCACGCTTCATCACTGCTACCGTAATGTTCTGTCATTACGCGCACTACAAATCTAGCGTAAAGAAAAACACCACAAATAAAGAAGGAAAAGAAAAACAAAAGATACAGACTAAACAACAAAAGCTCAGACTAAAGTTCAGTTGACATTTCTCTTCTTTCAAGGAAGTCAAATAAACTCAAAATATAATAAATTTGTCCAGCTTGTTCTTTCTAAAAAAAACATGTTCTTTCGTAAAAAGTCAATCCCTTGATCCGTTTTTAGCACATCCATGTCTTCATTCTCACTCATTCTACTTCTGTGTTCAAGATCAAAGCAGCAGCAAGAACCTGCTGGACCTGGACCAAGATCTGGACCAGAACCCTGCTGTGTGTCTCTGAAGAGTGATGCTTCAATGGGGAGATGGATGGACTTCAGAGGAAGTGAAGAGTCTCCAGGTGTGAGGTGAGAGTGAACAAGTGTGAGTCTACCAGGTTCATACACACATTAAACCAGATAACTTCACTTCACTCACATCACCAGCAGGGGGAGATAAAGACACAATTAAAAACCTCAAACGTTACTTTCACAGTTGTAGTGCAGCAGTGTGAGGACATCTAGTGGTTCAGCTGGTGAATACCAGGATAGAAACAGATGAGAGTTGATCAGAGTTTTCTTTCAATAATAAGACCAAGAATACTCATTTTTATAAAATTATATTTAAAATAAACATCTTAGCTTGACAAAATGTAAGTTCTAATGGAGATGAAAGTGGGTTTTAAAAGGAACCTTCTAGTTTGCTTTTGATCAGAACCTTCAACACGACAAGAGTTTATTTACAGTCTGATTTCATCTCTTCTTCTCAGAATGGAATATCAGAATTCAGAGCTTCTCATTGGTCAGCAACATCCCTCACAACTGGAAATCAAACGGCTGGTATGTTCATAAACTAGAGGAGGTCCTCATCCTAGAGGTTCCTTCTGTTCATCATCCTTCAGCTGAATCCAAGTTAAAGCTTCTGGTCTTTGTGGTTCTTGAGATGATCCACTATCACTCTGACTTTCTTCTCTGTGATTCTGTTCCAGTCACTGGAGAGAAACTTCTACAACTATATGCAGAAGGAGCTGAAGAGAGTCTGGAGGTTTGTGAGTCCAGAGACTCCACAGACTGAGGAGGAAGATGAGAAGTGGAGAAGCATCAGAGAAGAATTCCTGAAGATCACAGTTCATCTCCTGAAGGACATGGAGGAGGAGGATCTGGCCGAGCATCTGTGGAGCAGTAAGAACGTGAATGTGAACAAACATGATGAAGATGAAGAACACTGGGTTACATCTGCTTCATTTAACCCTGCCTGTAGAGGGCGCAGAACGTGTGAAGTAAAATCTGTTTTCCTCTAATGAAAACAAGACATTATGAAAGGATTGATTAAAGTTTTTACACTATGAGGCGACAACAACTTTTGATGTTGACAAGAATGTCATGAGTGTGTTTGTGTGAAGGTGAAGACTCTGCTGAGACTCATGGTGAGGACAGAGACTCCTTTAAATACCCTCAGTGTGAGGAGCACGATGAACAGACCAGCACTCAGAGGTGAGACAAGGACCTCCAAGATTGTCCTCCATGTCTTCATTCTCACTCATTCTACTTCTGTGTTCAAGATCAAAGCAGCAGCAAGAACCTGCTGGACCTGGACCAAGATCTGGACCAGAACCCAGCTGTGTGTCTCTGAAGAGTGATCATTCAATGAGGAGAGTAATTGACTTCAGAGGAAGTGAAGAGTCTCCAGGTGTGAGGTGAGAGTGAACAAGTGTGAGTCTACCAGGTTCATACACACATTAAACCAAAGAACTTCACTTCACTCACATCACCAGCAGGGGGAGATAAAGACACAATTAAAAACCTCAAACGTTGCTTTCACAGTTGTAGTGCAGAGGTGGACATGTGCAGCAGTGTGAGGACATCTAGTGGTTCAGCTGGTGAATACCAGGATAGAAACAGATGAGAGTTGATCAGAGTTGTCTTTCAATAATAAGACCAAGAATACTCATTTTTATAAAATTATATTTAAAATAAACATCTTAGCTTGACAAAATGTAAGTTCTAATGGAGATGAAAGTGGGTTTTAAAAGGAACCTTCTAGTTTGCTTTTGATCAGAACCTTCAACACGACAAGAGTTTATTTACAGTCTGATTTCATCTCTTCTTCTCAGAATGGACCATCAGAACTCAGAGCTTCTCATTTGTCAGCAACATCCCTCACAACTGGAAATCAAATGGCTGGTATGTTCATAAACTAGAGGAGGTCCTCATCCTAGAGGTTCCTTCTATTCATCATCCTTCATCTGAATCCAAGTTAAAGCTTCTGGTCTTTGTGGTTCTTGAGATGATCCACTATCACTCTGACTTTCTTCTCTGTGATTCTGTTCCAGTCACTGGAGAGAAACTTCTACAACTATATGCAGAAGGAGCTGAAGAGAGTCTGGAGGTTTGTGAGTCCAGAGACTCCACAGACTGAGGAGGAAGATGAGAAGTGGAGAAGCATCAGAGAAGAATTCCTGAAGATCACAGTTCATCTCCTGAAGGACATGGAGGAGGAGGATCTGGCCGAGCATCTGTGGAGCAGTAAGAACGTGAATGTGAACAAACATGATGAAGATGAAGAACACTTGCATCAGATTAGAAGATTTTACTCCATTTTCACCTTCTACAATCTTCTGACTCGTGTGACTTATGTCTTCATTCAGGAAGTCTTGCTTCAGAGTGTGGAGGACGACTGAAGAGGAGCCTGCAGAAGAAGTTCCACAGTGTGTCTGAGGGGGTCGCTAAAGCAGGAAACTCTGCTCCTCTGAATGAGATCTTCACTGAGCTCTACATCACTGAGGGTGGCACAGACCAGGTCAACCAGGAGCATGAGGTCCGACAGATCGAAGCAGCCACCAGGAACCAGACCAGACCAGAAACCACCATCAGACAAGAAGACCTCTTTAAAGCCTCACCTGACAGAGAACGACCAATCAGAACACTGCTGACGAAGGGCGTGGCTGGCATTGGGAAGACCCTCCTGACACAGAAGGTCACTCTGGACTGGGCTGAAGACAAAGCCCACCAGAACTTCCACTTCATCTTTCCTTTCACCTTCAGAGAGCTGAACCTGCTGAAAGAGAAGAAGTTGAGTTTGATGGAACTTGTTCATCTTTTCTTTCCTGAAACCAGAGAATCCAGACTCAGCAGCTTTGAAGGACTCCAGGTTCTGTTCATCTTTGATGGTCTGGACGAGTGTCGACTCCCTCTGGACTTCAACAGTCGGCGCCTGATAGAAGCTACAGAGTCCACCTCAGTAGACGTCCTGCTGACAAACCTCATCAGGGGGGATCTTCTTCCCTCAGCGCGTCTCTGGATCACCACACGACCTGCAGCAGCCAATCAGATCCCTCCTGAGTGTGTGGACATGGTGACAGAGGTCAGAGGGTTCAATGACCTCCAGAAGGAGGAGTACTTCAGGAAGAGGTTCAGAGATGAGGAGCAGACCAGCAGCATCATGTCTCACATCAGGAGGTCACGAAGCATCTACATCATGTGTCACATCCCGATCTTCTGCTGGATCACTGCCACAGTTCTGGACATGTTGAAGAGCACAGAGACAGGACAGCTGCCCAAGACCCTGACTGAGATGTTCATCTACTTCCTGGTGGTTCAGTTGAAAGTCAAGAAGCTGAAGTTCGACGGAGGATCTGGGACTGACACAGTTTCTGATCATAAGAGCAGGAAGATGATAAAGTCTCTGGGAAAACTGGCTTTTGAGCATCTGCAGAGAGGAAACTTGATCTTCTATAAGTCAGACCTCACAGAGTGTGACATCAACATCTCAGCAGCTTCAGTTTACTCAGGAGTGTTCACTCAGATCTTCAGAGAGGAGAGAGGACTGTACCAGGACAAGGTGTTCTGCTTCATCCACCTGAGTGTTCAGGAGTTTCTGGCTGCTCTTCACGTCCACCAGACCTTCATCAACTCTGGAGTCAACCTGATGGAATCAAAACTAACATCCAAATCTTCAAGATTGTTGAAAAACAAAAGTCAAACAGAAAGGTTCTACCAGACAGCAATAGATGAGACTCTAAAAAGTCCAAATGGACATTTGGACTTGTTCCTGCGCTTCCTTCTGGGTCTTTCTCTGCAGACCAGCCAGAGTCTCCTTCCAGGTTTGTTGAGACAGACAGGAAGTAGCTCCTGGACCAATCACAACACAGCAGAGCTCATCAAGGAGAAGATAAGTAAGAAGAATGTGTCTCCAGTGAGAATCATCAACCTGTTCCACTGTCTGAATGAAGTGAAGGACACTTCTCTGGTGGAGGAGGTCCAACAGAAGATGAGATCAGGACGTCTCTCTGATCGAATGTCTTCTGCTCAATGGTCGGCCCTGGCCTTCATCTTACTGTCCTCAGAGGAACATCTGGACGAGTTTGACCTGAAGAAATACTCAAGATATGGTTCAGAGAAGGTTCTTGAGAGGCTTCTGCCGGTGGTTCAAGCCGCAAATCAAGTTCTGTAAGTTGTTCAAACATTTCTGATGATATGAACTAAACATGAATGTTTGATTTACTCTTTGATGATTGTTGTGTTTGTCATCGTGTTTAACAAACTGATCCTAATTTAGACAAACCTTCCTCAAATATTCATACAATATGTGATTTTATGATGTAACTAGTTCAGTCTTGTCAAATAGAGAATTGAAAAACATGTGGCCTCATTAATTATACTGCGTATACACAAATGAATGTGTACGCAACATTTATTTATAGAAAATAAACTTAAGTTAGCATGTGTGACCTTCACAGCAGCTCTGAGCCTGATTTCTACAAAATCTTCATCTTAAATTCACATGAAGTTTCTTGAATGAAACAAAACCACGAAGGTTACATCAATAAAAATGCAGCTTTATTTAACTTTACTGTTTCATACAAAAGGTCAACTCTTGTCTTTTTCTCAGGAAATGTGTGTCTAATAAAAATATATAATAAAATCAAAGGGGTTCGTCTTCATAGTCCTCTTTGTCCGACTGCATGTATTTAATTTAAAATATTCATGTTATGTATTACTTTAAGATTCTTTTTAAGCAAAATAAGTTCATAAATGTCACTTCCTGTTGGAGCAGTTGAATGTATTTTCAGCTCATGAACTGAATATTGAAAAACATTTGCTTTGTTTCTTATGCAAGTAGATCAGTGTCATCAGAGAATTGAAGGATTGAATTTAACAATTAATTTTACTAAAATGTTCTATTTTTTTAACCATAGAAATATTTTCTGAATCATTTTATTAAATAATTTGAATATATATTATATATTGGATTTTAAACACTTTAACATTTGTATATTCAATTAAAAAAGCCACTTGTTAAAAATATTGAATCTTGAATTTTTTTCATTTTATTTATTACTAAAATAACAATATTAAACTATAAATAAACTCTTTCAATTCTTGTCAAATAGAAAATTGAAAAAGTCACTTGTTGATGAAACTCGTCTCTTTCACAGGCTGAGCTGGTGTGGACTGTCAGAGAGAAGTTGTTCACTTCTGTCCTCAGTCCTCAGCTCTCCGTCCTCTAGTCTGACTCTACTGGACCTGAGTAACAACTTAGACCTGCAGGATCCAGGAGTGGAGCTGCTGTCTGCTGGACTGAAGAGTCCACACTGTCACCTGGAGACTCTCAGGTCAGAACATCATCTTCTCTCTTCATGTCTGGTCCACAGTTCATCTGGTTTCTTGTCTCTCAGGAGAAATGAAGATAGAAATAAATGTCATGTTTCTATTATCTGGAGAGAAACTAGACGAGTGTCGTCTCAGCTCTTGTTTCCTGGTTGATGAAGCAACTGAGCCAGATTTCCTTGTTCGCAGACGATGTGTTGATAAATGTCACTTCCTGTTGAAGTATTATTTATTTTCAGCTCATGAACTGAATGTTGAAAAACACTTTATTTAATTTAATTTGATTAATCAAGATCAAGTTGATCACATGAAAACATTCACTGAAATACTTGTTCATGTTCCAACAATTCAGCATAAATCAATGATGTCTCACTAGTTTGTAGGAAAGTCTGTTTTTCTAAAGTAAATATTTAACAACAAACCACAACCTCAACATTGTTGTTACTCCTTCTTCATGTTTGTGTTTCTGTCGTCATGTTCAACATTTCACCCTCATTTATACCAACCTGATAAATATTCAAACAAACATGTGACCATGATCTTATGAAAGTAAATAGTTGATTGTTTTTAAATAAAGAATTGAAAAAGTCACTTGTTGATGAAACTCGTCTCTTTCACAGGCTGAGCAGTTGTTTCCTGTCAGAGAGAAGTTGTTCACTTCTGTCCTCAGTCCTCAGCTCTCCGTCCTCTAGTCTGACTCTACTGGACCTGAGTCTCAACTGGAACCTGCAGGATCCAGGAGTGGAGCTGCTGTCTGCTGGACTGAAGAGTCCACACTGTCACCTGGAGACTCTCAGGTCAGAACATCATCTTTTCTACATCATCAAAGCTCAAATGTAAAGTCAGAGGTGGAAACACGAGTCAAAGTCTGTCATCACTTTGTTCTTCAGTGAAGCAGCTCATAGATACATTTGTATGTTTGTGTAGCAGGTAAAGATGTTACGTAGTTTATAAAAATATCATCTTAATAAATCATTGTAATGATAAACAAACAAGCGTCAACTTTAAATGAAAATGAATAATAATGAAAACAACAGTCCTTCATATTCTTTATCCAGTGTTCTCGCGTCATCTGTCTCGTAGAAGACAAAACACTTTAGAGTGGAATCTTGAGGTTTGTCTTTGATTTGTTTTCATTGTTTGTTTTTTCCACCGTTGTTGTCTCTGTTCTTCTCTTATGGTTCATCTGTTGTTCATGAGGTCTACGACTATTTTAACAGTCGACTGGTCACCAAATATTCAACCATTAAGTCGACTAATCGCATCATTCTTACATTTTTCTTCAATTTATCTTGAAGTTTCTTTAATGAAAAAAAACTAGTTACTTACTTTAAGCTTCTTTTGAAGCTAAATATGTTCATAAATGTTCATTGAAGCCAATAAGTTTTGTTTGTCATGTCTTTTACTGAGACTCCAATTCATTCAGCAACAGTCCAAACCAACAGAGTCAAAACAAACATCAACGGAGACTTAAAACATAAACAAAAAAACACCAGATCTTTGTTCACTTAATAAGTATTTTGTACACGTCAGTATTATTAAAGGAATCATAAATACTTTTGTCTTGTGACAGAGAAAACACTCAGAGTGGTGACTTTGACGAACTGAACCACATTAACAATCATTTCAAAGTCAATTGTTTACAATAAATGACAGTTTTTACTTGAATTTATTGTTGCAACTGTGTGAATAAAATCATTATAAAATAAAGATCAATAATACGATTATAAATAACTTAATTTCACTGACACTCACGTATAAAAAGTATAGTTTTGTAAAAGCATCAGTTAACAGTCAAATCATATATTGATGATCATTTTAAAGACGTGGTTAAAGTCATCATGTGTGGTGGATGTAAAGAGATCAATGAAAGTTGATGTCATTTGCTGTAAGATTAACTTCAAATGTGAAGAAGATATTTCTGTTTGATTATTGATTCTTTCAGGTAGTAGATCCAGATATGAACATTTTATTTTGTAACATTTAGGAAATCCATGTGTGGTGAGTTGTTTGTTTTTGTACAGTGTAGGCTGCCCTCATCGTGTACTGACACTATTGTTAACTCGTCATCTTCATCAGCCGCTGGTTACGACTTCTTCACCCTCATTTAGAGGATTAGCGCCCCCACAAACAGGACAGGAGAGATGAAGTATTGACGTGACAACCAAGTGTGTTGTAAGAAAATATCAATATTTGTGCTCAGGTTATATACGGGTGTGAAAACTAACATGTTGGTAAGAAATGTCTTTCTCCAATGATTTGTGAGGCTCATCTACAACTACTTCACTTCACACTGAACACATGTGTCTCCATTTCTTGTTGAATCCATTGTGCTGATGGTATCTGTGATCATTCTCCTGACATGTGACTGTTGCAACAATCAGTCTCATCAAGTTGATCATGGTTTTCAACATTTTCAAGGTCAAACATTAAGAGAGAAAAGTGTCGATTTCCTACTTTGAATATGACGAGTTGATAAATGTCACTTCCTGTTGGAGCAGTTGAATCTATTTTCAGCTCATGAACTGAATATTGAAAAACATTTGCTTTGTTTCTTATGCAAGTAGATCAGTGTCATCAGAGAATTGAAGGATTGAATTTAACATTTCATTTTATTGATTGTTGTATTTTTTTTAACCATAGAATTATTTTCTGAAAAATTTAATTCAATAATTTAAATATTGAAAGGTTGGTTTTGTTTTCATTGAATAATGGAAAAAAAATTAGACATAGAGTTTAATATATATATATTATATATTGGATTTTAAACACGTTTAAAAAATAAATTTAAAATGATACTTGTTAAAAATATTGAATCTCGATTTTTTAATTTATAATTCCATACCAGCATTTTTATAATGTCTGTGTTTTGAAGAGGTAAAAAAAAGAGTTAAAAAATATTTATATTTTAACGTTGTAGATTTGAAGAGGTAAAAAAAAAAATATATATATATATATATATTAATGTTGTAGTTTTGAAGAGGTAAAAAATAAAAAAATAAAATAAAAATACAACTTTAAAACATCATTATTTTTTTTATTTTTTTTTCACCTCTTCAAAACTACAACATTTAAATATATATATATATATATATATATATATATATATATATATATATATATATATATATATATATATATATATATATATATATATATATTTTTACCTCTTCAAATCTACAACGTTAAAATAAAAATATTTTTTACCTCTTCAAAACTCAGACGTTAATATTTTTTTTGTTTACCTCTTCAAAACTCCAACATTAAGAAGAGGAACCAAATATTTATATTTTACAACTTTTTCGAGCCTTCAAAAAACAACATTTTACACATTTGGGCAACAATTTTTAATGTTATAGTTTTGAAGAGGTACAAAAAAACTACAACATTAAAATATAAATATTTTTTATCTCTTCAAAACTACAACATTAAAATATAAATATTTTTTACCTCTTCAAAACTACAACGTTAAAATATAAATGTTTTTTAACTCTTCAAAACTCCAGGGTTAAAATTTATATTGGATTTTAAACACTTTGACATTTTTATAATGAATTTAAAAGGATACTTGTTGATAACAATATTAAACTATATGGTTGAAAAAAAACTTAACTCAATTAAAAAATATTGTTTTTATTATTCAATTAAATTAATAAAACATTTAATATACAAAGCATTTAATTATTTAATCTTCAATTATTCAAAAAAGTAATTCAACATTTGAAAGGTTGAAACCATTCAATATTGTGATGGAACTGATATACTTCCATAGTTTCTCTTCATCTGGTCCATCAACATCAAATCAACCATAACATGAACACATTCAATCAAACACTTGTTGATGTTCAAAAGTCCAGCATGAATCAATGACGTGTCAATAGTTGGTATCAAAGGTTTGAAAGAAACTTTGACTGAACTATATTAGAGAGGAAGCAGACAACAAACCACAACTGAAGATCTTATCAATGGAAATAGTTGAGTTTGTCTTTAAATAAACTCTTTCAATTCTTGTCAAATAGAAAATTGAAAAAGTCACTTGTTGATGAAACTCGTCTCTTTCACAGGCTGAGCTGCTGTGGACTGTCAGAGAGAAGTTGTTCACTTCTGTCCTCAGTCCTCAGCTCTCCGTCCTCTAGTCTGACTCTACTGGACCTGAGTGACAACAACCTGCAGGATCCAGGAGTGGAGCTGCTGTCTGCTGGACTGAAGAGTCCACACTGTCACCTGGAGACTCTCAGGTCAGAACATCATCTTCTCTTGGTTCTGATAAGTTTCTAAAAGTGTTTCTCCTTCATTTCAGTCTGTCAGGGTGTCAGATCTCAGAGAGAGGTTGTTCTTCTCTGGCCTCAGCTCTGACATTGAACCCATCCCACCTGAGAGAACTGGACCTGAGCGGGAATCATCCAGGAGGACCAGGACTGGAGCTGCTGTCTGCTGGACTGAAGAGTCCAGACTGGAGACTGGAGACTCTCAGGTATGAACAGAGCAGCAGAACTCACTGACTGAACTCCAAAGATCTTCAGACTGAACATTTGATGCTCAGACTCTTCATCTGAACTGAGCACACGAATCCAAACTCTGAGTTCCTCCATGTTCTCCTGCTGGATACCAGTGGAAGCATGAAGGAGACAGTTGAGACTGAGCAGCCTGTTTATAGATCCATCTTTGTTGTCATCAACAGTCATGACTGAGTCGTCCACTGAGAATGAAACAATATTCATGAAACATCTGAATCAAATGAATCTGATCTTCTGACTCTTTCTTCCTCCAGGCTGGATGACTGTGGACCAGAGATGTTAGACCTTCATCCATGAATGGTAAGTTTGATTCCATTGATTGACTTCAACATCAAAGCTCATCTGCTGACACAGCAGTTGAAGGTCTTTGTGGACATGGACTTGATGAAGAAGATTCCAGAACAAACGTGCAGATGTTAAAGACTCACAGTTACAGTATCAAGTGAAGCTCTGATTCCAAATCTTCAAGTCCTTCAGCTCAAAACTCTTCAGGAGCTTCAACATCAACATTGTTTCAGTTTGACTGTCAGTGGAGAACAAAGAAATATTTCTGTCAAATATTTGAAATCAGACGTGAGTTTGATCATCAACTCACAATGTTGAGTCACTTTAAACATCATTTCACACATGAATCACTTCATATTGAATCATGTGTTCACTTGAACATCTTCATCACAACTAGACTAGACTCATGTTAGCTACATGCTAGTTTAGCTGCTGACTTCATCTTCAAATCTGACATTCAAGATGATTCTGGGATGTTTCAGTCACATGGTTCTTCTCTCAAGTTCTCAGAAGAATGTTGACAGAACATTGACTCGTCTCAGTTTGGATCAGTATATGATCGTCAAGACAACGTTCTTCCACCATCATCACCTCATGTCTCTTCTTCTCTCAGTCTTCACTCTCACTGGACTCACACACAGCAGCGCCTCCTACTGTCCAACGACAACAGGAACTTGATGGAGGATCAGGATTATCTGGATCATCCTGACAGATTTGAAAAGCTGCGACTGGAGGTGGAGAGGAAGTGAGACTATCAGAGTGACTCTCAGAAGAAACACAAGAAAATATGTTATAAGTAAAATGTTTCCTAACATACCTGCTGGATTTGTTTCACGTTTGTTTGTGACTTTTATGATCGTTCTCTAGTTAAACCTCTTTTACTCTGAAAGTAAGTGGTTTAATGGTTATTTTTTCAAACTGTACTTCTCAACAGTAGCTAAACATGATCGTGACAGATTGACTTCATCTCATCTGTCGCCTAGAAATGATGTCATCAGAGGAACAGAGCGAGAGAAACATGAATTAAAAAAGATCAACAAATTCAATCCTCTAGTCAAACAGCTTCAAAACATACAGTTATTTGCACAATATTCTCAAAATCACACTATATTATATTTTATAAACTGATCATTATTGTTATAATCGACAAGAGAATCTACACTTTGACAAATGTATCGTGAGACAATCTTGATCCAGTTTAGAGAGTTTTTCTTCCTTCATTAACTGCAAATGAAAGTATGTTAAAGTAACAGTTGAATGTATTCAACATTATTTACTCAATCATGTAATAGTAGGTCAAATAAAACTATTACAACAGTTCTGGAATCATGTGATGTTTTAAGTCTTTTGTTGTCTTTTCACACGTCTGAAGTAATAATAAACGCAAAATTCAAACTCATGTTCTACTCGCCCTCATGTTGACTAAGGATTGGGATTAATTTGAGAGTAATGTGTTCTTTTTAGAGTTATAGACAAAAATGAATGTTAATGTAGCAACTGGAGCTCAGTTGTCTTCGTCTTCATCTTCGTCCAAAAAGACACTTGAAAACATCCAAATACCTCCAGACTGCTCGTCTGTAACTCTTGGATTGAAGCTCCACATGAGAAGAAATGATCATAAAAACACTTAAATGAATCTATATTTTAAATGTGTTTGTAGTGAAAGATCTCAGTCTCTCAGTGTAAATCTTGCACTTGTGCACTGACACTTTCAATGTGTTTGATGAGGAAACACTAGCTGGAGCTGAGCCTGAGAACTTCAATAAATATATTTAATATTTAAACATTTAACAATAAACACGTACTTGGATCAAACCTCATATCATTTTTAAACGGAGGCGCCACCTACTGAGCAATAAACATGATGACACTGTTAATGAAGCTTCATCTCACCATCACTAGTTTTGGATGAGCAGCATGTCAGAGTAAGAAGAACACGCCGTACAACAGTGGTGCTTATTGAAGCCTCTAATATATAACAGGATTGAAAATAATTAGTTTTCCATTTTTACGGCTCCATTATTACAAACAACAGGTATTTACTTCCTGTGATGTGTTCAAGAGTTGGATTGTAAAACATTGACTGTAATCTACAGTCGCACCACTAGATGGAGCCATTGTCAATAAATAAACACACGAGTCACTCTATCATCACCTGTCGTGGTTCACTCCATCCCTGCAGCGAGGAAAACTTATCTTAGTCCTTGCAGAATTATTGACAGGACAGTGAACTATCTTAAATCACCACTAGAGGGAGCGATGTTCTCTCAGATTACAATTAGCAGCATTTTAGTCTTTCTTTATCCTTTAACTGACACATCGTCCTTTGTGTTGACATCAGGGGTGTCACACCCTGAAGATGACATGTGTTGGTGAATCATATAGTACTTATATAATAGTTTATTATTTGTTTAATTTCAGCACTTTATATAGACCTGATGTTTTATTTTTTCATTATTTAGAAGAAACAACAGCAACATTCTTTCCTGCTGGAGGAAACTGAAGGCAACACTTGAGACTCAAATACAGCAGAATGTAGTTATAAAAGTGATTCACACGACACAACAATAATCATTAAATGTTGGGTTTTGTTTTTAAATCAAAGTCTCTTGATAATCTTGACAAAATTGCAACATATTCAATACGTTTCAAAGCGAAGGTGCGTCCGTTTCTCTTCCAGATCAGCTGTGCAGAGAAAAGTTGTTCTGGACATGTTAAGTCCTAAATGAAAGCAGCTTTGACCGTACAAAAAAAAGAAGAAGAAATAAGGACTCGTAGAGAGACTCCACACATGGTGAGACCATAATGTTCAGGGTCGGAGTCTCTCTGCACAACTTCTGGTCTGAGTGATTTGAAACACAGGGGCTCAGTAGCAGAGGTGTGTATGTTAGTGACATAGTGGGGGGGCAGCACAGAACATATACAATGGACAGGCCAAGCACACAACATGATTCCTTCCTGAGACATTGGTGTGTGTACAGTAACGATGGTCAAGATGATGTGAAGGCGTTTTGGCATCAAGTGTATCACAGGGTGTGAGGTTGCTCTGGATCCTGCATGTTTCTAACACAGGGGACGATGCGTGAGGACAAATATCAGAAGGACCTTCACGATCCCCCGTCCAGAGGGACCACTACAATCTAGTTTTCCCCACCACGACATGACACGGACCCACATAGAGGCTTTTGAGAATCACTTGTATTCAATACAGTGTGTATGTACACCACTCTTCACATGGATCAATATCATGAAGCTGCTACAGGAACGTCCGAGCCCGAGATGTGATCCACCTCAACACTTCCAGACTCCGTCTCTGTCTGCTAAGTGACCAGAAAGATATGCCCCGACTGGAGTGCTACTTGTTCATACCTACTGTACGTCAAAACAAAAGGGGGGGAACCGTGAACGCCTCATTCTGAACAGCCGGTGATTAGTTAAGTGTCCAGTATTTATTCGAACACAAAAACTTCCTTCAGTAAAATGTATTTCCTGGAATCACAAACCTATGAACAAAACACATAAAAGGTTTTTTCTTTTCAAAACCAAGTGAAGCCTAAAACTTTTCATAGTTTTGCAGAAATGAGTACAGCTTATATACACAAAGCAAAGGCTACTTAAAGACACTTTAATAATGAATCTTCATGAACTGGATTTCTTGAAAAGACCTGTGACCATATCATACAATCATTTGTTTTCCATTTGTCTGGAAGCACAAAACAATACGTGGACAACAACCTGGAATAGACTGTGACACTCGTAGAGACTTTCTTTTTGTGCACATACATGTGAGGACTGGAAATAACTTCTGTTTGCTCTTTGTGTTCATCAGAATAATGTACACGTGACATCAAAGTCAAACATCTTCCTCAATACTCTCAGTGGTACGAAAAGATCCAAACAGTGAAGGGATACAACAGTTTCTCATCTCAGAAAAGGTTTTCAGTCGCCCTCATGTCAAACACCATAGTTCATATCTATATGTATTCATATAACTTTGTCGGCCGTCACTACGCCGATTGTGTGGCTGGACTGCTTTGGTAGAGCTGGGCAGAGCTGCCGCTCTCCAGGCCTCCAGAGTTCTCCAACATCTCCTGGATGAGAGGAGTTATGGAGCCGGGGATTTCCATCTTGAGGGTGATGACTCGTTCAGCTCCTGCAGACAGAAGGAAACAACAAAACTCTTCCTCGCTTGTCTCTGTGTATCCATCATAATACATGAATACACCTTTTTAAAACTAAAAAATAAACATTTACCCTTGTTTTACACTGGCAAACAAACAACATTCTTTCTATTATGGCTTTTAAGCTTCTAAGGAAGATAAAACTGACCTAAAAAAGTCTTTATCTCTAACAGCAGAGGGAGCCAGAAACAAATATGTTCAGCCTTCTGTAGCGCCAGTGATATTAGATCTATTGATGTGTCGATGAAGCTTCATGAAGCAGGGTCATATTTTTCACAGATCAGTCCCTCCCGAGTTTACAGAGCAAAGAGTGACATCTAGTGGACTCAGGAAATAATGACACTGTTTCATGAAGCTTCATCAACACATCACTATTATTAATTTAAAGTAAAAAAAATATTTTATTTAACGTTTCTTTAGAGAGGATCTCTAGTTTCATTGTTCAGACCGACCCAAACACAAGATGAACCCTTTTATTTTTAGAACCGTGGTTCTACAAATGCTGTTACGCCCTCTACAGGCTGTCGCTATGGATTACGTCTCGAGCCTCAGCCTCGTCGCTGAGAAAGATGGACGAACTCGCCAGCAGGGGGCAGTAGGTTGTCTCTGTAGAAGGCCACATTACACACCTGGGATGGGTCGAGCAGCACCGGTCCATCGGCGCATGCATCAGGTTCGGAGAGCGAGTACTCGTAGCGTTGCATTGCTCGGTGCAACTGTGTTAAAAAGGAAGCAGATCTGACATGAAACAGCTCCGTCAAAATAGTTGTTCAATCAGACAGAAAGAAAGAAAAAATGGAATCAGCAGAGAAAAGAAAATATCTGCTTTGTAGGATTTTTATGAACTTTTTTTCAGCAAATAAGGTATTTCATTTAAGTAACCTATTGATAACATTTAATCTTGTACATTTTGCTGTGCATAATTTAAATGTATTATTATCAGATGATGGACAATTTAACTCATTTATGAATGTTTATTTTGGATTGATGGAATGAATGACAGCTGTGTTTCTCATGTTCCCGTGATTGAGTGACATGGAGCGGCGAATTGAGTGAGACCAGGACTGTGTCGCAAATTGTTCACTTCTGCACTTACACTTAATATTTTAAGCGCACAAGTGTGTCCCAATAATCAGTGTGCGAAAATCTAGTCCACAATCTGCACTGAATTGGGAAAGTTGAGTGTAGATCGATGGACACTTTCCACCCTCAACGACCTCCATCTAATGACGTAGATGAAGCTAAACTGAAGCTAAACTGAAGCTAAACTGAAGCTAAACTGAAGCTAAACTGAAGCTACACTGACGACCGTTTTCAGAGCAGATACCGACGTAAATGTCACACAACACAACAACAGTAATAACACAATGAAACACAACTTGTTTCAATTGGAAAAAAATGTGTTGTCAAGTGTCAGTGATAGTGTTTCAAAGACTGGTTTCAGTCAGTGTTAAAAAGTAATAGAAGAAGAAGCTGTCGAGTCATTTCCTGTAAGTGTGTAGCAGCAGAGTTTTATTCGAGACAGTACTACCGTGGCCAAATTTGAGCACCGGCCAAGTACATATGTAACCCAGCCGTTTATTTGGTGTTTTATGTTTCAATTATTTTCACTGGAATAATATAATTCAACCCAGTTGTTATTTTTGTGTTTTATTACTTTTCGATGTTTGTATCGCATTAAGACACTGTCGCTTTAAGACGGTCATTGTTTTACTTGTGTTCCACTGATGAGACTCAGGTGTTGAGATGCTTCAGCGGCTCAGAGACTGAGACACGTGTCATCGCTCCTGCATTGCAATTAAAACACTCGCTTGTCACTCCTAGGTGAGCCTAAACAATACGTTTATATTATTGTTCATATTTCTGTTTATATTTCTGTGTATAAATGAACGTTGTATCGAAGCAACTATTTACGTTTATGTGTATGAAGCTTGAACATTGTTTTGTAACTTCATGCAAGTGTACATTTTCTCAACTGTATTTTATATTATACTGTTTCACTTTGTTTGAAAGTGAGTTGAACTTTATATTTTGTTATCGCGTGGTGTTGAGATGCTTCAGCGGCTCAGAGACTGAGACACGTGTCATCGCTCCTGCATTTCTATTGAAACACTCGCTTGTCACTCCTAGAACTTCACTGTTCTTTGCTGGTTCCTGATTGTCACCGAAGGAGGACGAGTAAACATCTGTTCCACAAAGACTTCCAGGACAAACTAGAGTATTTCAGGATTGATACTCACTCTATGCACTTTTATTTTGCTCGTCAGCACAACAAACAGACAATATTATTTTTCGTTTGAAGACAATACATTTTCCAGCCAAGGAGGTTATTTTGTTTTTGTTTGGTTATTGAATACTTTGTGAAAGTATATTTTGTTTATATTTTTATAATAGTTTAGAGTAGGAGACAATATAATATAAATATTTATTCTCTCTACTGTGTATGTGGTGGATGAATGTTCTTCTGTCCATAATTTTTTTATTTACTGGACTGATAGTTCACGGCTATCAACCCTACATTTTCCACATTGGTTACACATACACATCTTAATGTGTACTATAAACCAGTGCACACAGAGAAGTGCGTGATATGGGACACAGCCCGGGACTTTTAAATGCCGCTTTCAAGAGTTTAGATGGAGGACAACTGACGATCCGATGAGTTTGTGAGCAACCAAAAGGAACGAGAAAAGCTGGATGATGATTTTCTGTCAGCCTGACATTCAGAGATCATCAAAGATCCGGCATTTGAGTTGAGTTGAAGGAGCCGCATATCCAATCCACCTGAGCCAACTGACCACCTCCAAGTCCCCCCCGACATGGAAGCCTCCCCCAAATCCATCAGACACTTGGGTACTTTTTTATTGATTGCTTTGCGGAGTGAAGCGGCCTCATCGTATCCGGTCTTACCGCACCTGAGCTACGATTCAGGCCTGCAACATTAATGTTCAATAATGATGGACAAACTGTTCATTATTTCGTGTTTTAGATCGAGTGACAAGTATAGTTTAAATTGAGAGTATTTTTGTTTGTCTTTGTCTTTTATAAGTACATTTATTTGTGATTGAACTACTTGTGGAACTTTTATTGTTTAATTATTTTACTAAAACTAAATTGGTGAATTCAGGTCCTGCAGACGTTTAGTAGAGCAGGATCTCTACAGATTGTATAAGTTAAAAATAATTGCAGTCGGGTTAAACCTAATACATCATTTCCAACAAAGATGAACCAAAAGTAATAAAATAAATCTGAACCTACATTGCTTTCCGTTTACATGTTGCAACCAAGGCTCCAAAAATGCTCTTTTCAGAGGCAGATGTCGGCATCCCTCACTATAACTTCTTCTGCTGGGGCCCCTTTGTCCAGCACATAATCCAGCTTTAAACACATCACACAATTATTTTGACAATAAAACTTCAAGTGGTTCATTCATCTCCAGCCAATGGGGGGTGAGGAATCAGTAACAGCGCATCAATCCTGGGTCAAGACTGAATAGCTTAAAGAGGCAGTGCGTGATACAAATCACGCTCTTGACTCTCTGGTCCTTACACTCCTGACACGCTTGTCACTCTTGGGGTCCCATCCTCACCTCTCTTCGACCCCGTTCTTGACTCCTGCCCCTTCCCTTCCTGCAACTTGGTGAGAGAAGCTTCCCAGCTTGACCATAGCTTCTCAAGACACAAGCAAGCTGCAACCCAATCTCCTGCAGCCAGCCAAGCAAGCCTGAACCAAGCAACCAAACTGCTCTTCCAGAAAAGACTTGTGACCCCTTGCACCGAGTAAAGATACATCTCTGGACAGTTACGCCAACTCGGTCAAGGGAGATCTTTGCCAGCCTGCAACAAAGGACCAGGACCGGACCCAATTTTTCATATGTTTGTATAATCAATTTAAGAGCCTCTTACTCAGTAAAGAACATTAATCACAACAACACGAAGTGACTTCAGTAAATGAGATTGATTCAAAGTAGTGTTTCATAGTTAATTAATAACTCCAATGAATTAATCATTATCGATATAAATGTAAAAGTTTCCACTTTCAGATCTATTCATGGTCAGGCTCCTCCTTACATCACTGATCTGATCCAGCCTTACACTCCAGCTCGGGCTCTGAGGTCTGTGGATCAGAATCTACTGATGGTTTCTGGCACACGGTCCAGGACCAGAGGAGAGAAATCCTTCCAGACTGTTTGTTCAGGCTTTTCCTTGATTTTCTGGAACTCCTGTTGTGTTATCAGTTTTATCTTGATCTTTAAAGTATGTACTTTATTGATTATTGTTTTGATTGTTTAAGCGCTTTGTGACCCTGGTTTAGAAAAGCGCTATATAAATAAAAAATTACTTACTTACTTACTTACTTACTTTGGACTAAGACTCAAAGGTGGTGCTTCTTTTCTTCAGGTCATGTTTACCTAGAGGCAATTTTAAAGTTAAATCTACCAGAAATGAGTTGTTCTGAAAATAAAAGTTTGTCTAAGGCAGGGGTCGCAACCTTTACCACTCAAAGAGCCATTTTGACCCGTTTCACAAATTAAAGAAAACAATGGGAGCCACAAAACTCTTTTGAAATTTAAAATGAAATAACACTGCATATACATTTGTTTTTGCTTTGTGCTATGTATAAACAAACTATTATGGGTTAAATTTATGAAATCAATGAACGACTGAAGAGAAATTGAAATAAAATTTCTGCATGCAACAAAATGTTTTTAACTCCGAAAAAGACGTCGTGTTGAAGGTTAAGTAAAATACTATTTAAGTCCTCCTTGTAGTAATGAAAAAACAAAACGCCAAACTTAAATTATCCACTGGCAGAGAACCAAAAATGCCGTCCTCTCTCTCTGTGCCGTCATCCTTCTACTGGCGCCGTGCCGTCAGCTGCCAACCTGAATAATAAAATGTCTATTTCACTGAACAATTAAAAAATGTGAATATTTGCCAAATTATAGTGAATTAATTCATTTATCATACTTGGTCAATGTTATTTCTGCTCCTGAACCGCAGCGCATAGCGTCTCCACATCAGGGCTGTATGACCTTTATCTTCACACAGGATTGTAGGCTCTCATCTGTGAGGCGTGTGCGATGTTTGTTTTTAATAAAGTTCATGTTGGAGAACACCTGCTCACATACAAATGTGGATCCAAAGATCGACAGGACTCCAAGTGCATACTTTTTCATAAAAGTCGGGGATAGCGTTCCAAGTTTCGAACACAAGTTTGTCTGGTTTGGGGAGGTTTTCAATATCACACCATTTGTGATTCTGAGCAAGAACGGCCTTCTGGCGTGAAACATCTTCAAGGTCCGCTGTCAGGCGCTTTAACTTGGACACCCACATGTCTTTGTTGGCTATGTCAGCCAGTTCCATTTCAAGATCAGGTGGACTCACACCTGGAAAGGCTGTCATATTCAACAGGGATGGATCGAGGCTGAGGGGAGTGACAGGGAAGGATAATGTGTTTTTTCCTCTGAACTCACTGAATCATTTCCCAAACGATGTTTGCATTGCAATGACTGCAGAATGTAAATACTCTAAATTCACAATGTGAGCTTTTTTGAACTCACTCAAACTGGGGAAGTGTAACAGTGTACCTTTCTGTAAATCTCTTGCAAGCACTGTCAACTTGCGCTCGAAAGCCAAAACCTCCTCCAACATGCACAGGGCTGTGTGTCCTTTCCCATGAAGAGCTGTGTTTAGCGTGTTCAGGTGCGCTGTCATGTCTACCATGAAGTGTAGCTTTTCCAGCCACTCTGGCTGTTCCAACACAGGATATGTGAGCCCTTTGCTGCCCAGAAATGTTTTCACCTCTTCCAGACACGCGGCAAAGCGTTTCAGCTCCTCGCCTCTAGACAGCCACCGGACTTTGTTGTGCAACAGGAGATCAGAATATGTGCTTTCCAGCTCGTCCAGCAACGAACGAAACTGACGGGGATTTAAACCTTTCGCCATTATTTTATTGACAATCTGAATGACAACATTCATTACGTCTGTGCATTCCGGAGGAAATGTTTGAGCACACAGTGCCTCTTGGTGCAGGACGCAGTGAAAAGTCAGCAACTTTCTGTCCAGCAACTTCTGCAGTAAAGCCACAAAGCCCTTGTGCGCTCCTGTCATACTCTGTGCCCCGTCTGTAGCCACTGACACCAGGTGGGCGGTGTTTATTCCTTTGGCTCTTAAACAATTCAAGACAGCCTCACAGACGTCCTCCCCCCGTGTTTGGCCTTTTAGTGGTATCAACTCAATCATTTCTTCCTGTGGCCCAGCAGAGTTTACATACCGGCAGAACAGCGCTATTTGTTCAATATCACCTTTGTCTTTGGATTCATCACAGGCAATTGAGTAGGCAACAGCTGAATTGATGTCTTTAATGTACTGTCTGGTGATGTCTTCTGCCATTTGTATGGTTCTGTCTTTGACAGTTTTTGCAGAGAGGGGCATATGCTTGATTTTCTGTACAATTTCACTCTTGTTTTTAAAGTCTGTGAATAGATGTTCTGAAATCCTAATGAAAGATTATTTTAAATATCTTCATCTGCAAACGGCTTCCCCTGCCTTACTATTTCCTGAGCTGCAACAAAACAAGCATATGTACTTATATTTGCAGACTTCATCCACTTCTTGAAGTGATTTTTGCTCAAATCACCTTCCGTGTCAGTTCAGAAACAGCTTTTTTTTCTCTCATTTCCGGATATTTTTGAGCAAATGCTGCGTGTTTATTTTGGAAATTGGCGACATTTGACTTTTTGTTGTTAGCGAGTTTCTCATTGCATATTAAGCACACAGGTAAACCAGTCTCGTCAGCAGTGAAAGCAAATGCATCTGCCCACGCAGCATTGAACGTTCTGTTTTCTTCAGACACTTTTCTTTTCTTTGAATTCTCCATAGTAAGCCTACCTGGGGTGGAAAAGTTAAAGTAACCAGACACTGGAGGGTGTCGCACATTGGAGGTTGTGACGTGTATCAAGAGCGACAAAAATATGTTAACACATTTTATAAGATCGCCATAATAATCTTAATAGAATTACATTTTGAAAATGAATTAACTAATACATTTGAATTAAATACTCATTCATTATTTTCAACTGCTGAGCCGCATCAGAGTGATCAAAGAGCCGCATGCTGCTCTGGAGCCGCGGGTTGCCGACCCCTGGTCTAAGGGCTATAATCTACTACAGAAGATTGGACAGAGATGTTTGGCCATGACTTCACTGTATCTGTTGTTTGATATCATTTGTATAAGGCAGATATTATTAAACATGACACCTATTTTCAGCATTTTCCAGTACAGGCAGATGGAACCAGCTGTGGAATGTTCATGATTATGGTAGAATGTTGCAATTTCCTCATTAAATGTTTTCTATTCAATAACCAAATGACTGTCCATCATATCCGTAGTATATGAAAGTAGTACCAGAAATGTTGTCTCTCATGTATTACAAAATGTAGTAACAACTATCAAGGCCTACATGGAGAGCGACATAATCAGGTAACAGGGATTGTGTACAGTAGTATATAATGATATATATATATAAGTATATAGGATACAATAAAAGATTTATTTAGACTTTGTGACGATACGTTTTGTTTCCACTGTGTGTCAAGTACAATGGTACAAGGTGTCCTGAGATAATGAATTCACATACTTTTACGCTTGTTTAATTCAACTCTTAAAAACAGTCTTCTCTGAGGCTATAATCTCAGTGATCCAAAAGGAAGGAAAAGACAAAGAAATATGTGGAAATTATAGACCGATATCTGCACTAAATGTAGATTATTAAATATATACATCCATTGTTTTAAAAAAAGATGGAAAAATTATGTAAAATCTGATTAACGGACCAAACTGGCTTCATCTCAGGACGTGTAGCCTGAGATAATATTAGACGAACAATTCAAATAGTCAACTCTACACAAAACAATAAAAGGTTCATTTGGAATGGAAAAAAGCAGAGAATAAAATACACAACAATCCATTTACCCAAATAAAAAGGTGTGATGGGGCTTCCCAATCTCAAGGACTACTTTTACGCAGCACAACTGAGAAGATCAGTTGGTTTGATGAAACCTATGATGAAAATGGAAGGATATCGAATCAAAAAGAAATGACATCCCGGTCTGATCACTTCTAGTAACAGTAAAATCATAAGAAAGTTATACAATATTCTTGATCCTATCACTCTACACACTTTACAAGAGTGATTTGAAATAATCCAACAAGAAAAGCAGGAAAAAGAAGTAAAAAACCTAAACTGGGTGTCATATGATGATGAATTCAAACCAAACCAACACGATATGAGATTCAAAGACTGGGAAAACAAAGGAATAACAGCAATTTCTACGATAACTAAAAAGGGTTTAATGAGTTTCCAGGAGCTAAAAAACGATCTGGACTAGTTAAAGATGATTTCTTTCCATACTTGCAAATAAGAGACTACTATGTAAAGCAGATACAAAGCACAAAGACCCAGGAGGACTGCTTGAATGGATCTACAATACATACAGAGGAACACAATTCAGAGATATTAGCGCTATATATAAATGTTTGAGAACAACTCACTCTTTGTCAACTCTTTATTACTCCGAGAATAGAAAGCAAATTTGACGAATCAGGTGATACATGTTGGAGGATGTGTGGAGAGAAGGGTGTCCATCATGATCACATTTTTGGCAATGTACAACAATAACTATATTCTGGGAGAATGTAAATAGAACAATTGGAACCATTCTTGGCTATTCTGTGCCAAACAACTTTAAAAAAACGATGTACCTGGGAAATATAAACGATTGTGTGTCATGTAATGTGTATCTAATGTGAATAATGTTGGTTGCATGTAAAAAAGTTACGAGAAACTGGTTCAAAGCAGAAGCTCCTGATTTGCATCAATGGATGAACATTATGAGGGAAATACGACTCATGGAGCAATTGACCTTGAAACTCAGACTGAAAGAAACTCTGTGGACCCGGCGATTGAAAAAAAAATGGACTTCATTTCACACTATCACTCCTAAATGACTTTTGGATTTGAATGATGGACATTTGAAACCTGTATGTTTTATTTTGTCTAGTTTATTTATTTGTGTGTTTGTTTGTTTTTATATTTGTTTTATGTGTTTGGAGATTTAAATTCTGTAAAGTGTGGAGAAACTTAATAATAAGGAAAGTATTAAAAGAATAAAAGTAAGAAAACGGACCCTTGCGGTACACCACAGGAGACACTGGCTGTAGAACTTGAGGTGTATCCCATGGCGACCGCAAAGGTTCTGTTTAATAGGGAGGAAGAAAACCACCTCAGTGCAGTTTCTCTGATGCCAACCCAAGAGTTAAGACGATCTATTAAAATATTGTGGTCAACAGTGTCGAAGTTTGCAGTAAAATCTAAAATAATGAAAATCACGCTTTCCTCTTTATCAGCAGCTAAAAACAAGTCATTAGTGACTTTTAAAAGTTCAGTCTCTGTACTGTGACCGGATCTTAAACCTGATTGAAATCTTTCAAATAAATTACATGAAGACATAAAATATTAAATTTGGAGGGACACCACCTTTTCTAAGACTTTGGCTGAAAACAGGAGTTTAGAAATTGATCTAAAATGAGTAAAAACTGGTCCAGGCTGGGTTTCTTCAAACGAGGTTGGACCACAGCATGTTTAAAAGAACTGAGGAAAAGAGAGCTGAATAAAATGTGTAAAACTGTGTTAAAAACATCCTTTAAAAATTTTCCTGGGAATGACATCAAGAGCACATGAGGTGGTTTTAATCTTGGATAAAGTCTTTGACAAAACCGGGAGTTTCAGGATTAAAGCTGCTAAAAAAAAGCAGGAGTAAAATGCTCTGTGAAGGAGGATGTTGAGTGAGGGTTAAAAACATGTGAGCGAGTGAGTCGGAGGAGTTCGGGGGATGGAGTAACCAGGTCCATTGTTAATAGAACAGCTTTATGGTCCGACACTCAGATATCCTTCAGTGAAACTTTGGATGGGTTGAGGCCAGTGTGTATAAAACCATGTGTCTTGGTTTATCAATAATCTGTGATCAATTAAAAGAGTCGATTGTGTCAATAAAATGGATGAGTCCTGAGTCTTGAGCAGGTTCTGACTCTGACCTTGAAGCGCCGAAGAGTCGACGGTGTTTGACGTGTCCATGACTAGCATGTAGCCGGGAGTCGTGATGTCCAAATAAAACAGTTTCAAGTAAGAACCAATTAAAACTGCAACAAGAACGGTCAAAAGTGACAAAGGTCAAAGGTGGATATAAAACTAGTAAAAGCCAGTAAAATCAATGCTGACACACTGACGTGCTGATATTCATATGTGTGTAATGGATACAAGTGTGTTTGCATGCAATTGTCATGTGTGCAGTCATTTGAAAAAAGTGTGAAGCTGACATTGTGCTTACAGTTGTGTTAATCTGGGCTGGAGTTTTGCTCCTCGAGTATAAGGTTTTTATAATTGTGTATGACTTTTGATTTTAGTGTTCATGCAATACAAAAAACTGTAACATAGTTACTATGGGTGCAACACCTTTTACAAGTGGGCCCAGCAGACTTCAGCTTTCCTGACTCCAAAAGTTGCCTTGTTGGTGGAAAGTGAGGCCTTTTACAGACGAGGTCTACTGCCCCCTGCTGTGTGGAGCTCATCTTTTTTTCTCATTGTACTAGTTGCAATGACATTAAATGAGTAAACGGAAAGAATAATTTGTAGAACCATAGTTATGAAGATAAAGTGGTTCATGTTGTTTTTGGACAAAGAAACTAGAGATCCTCAGAAATGATATATATTTTTGACTTTTAATTCCCTGCAGGAGAGAAATGAAAGCACGTACAGTCAATAAAATCTTGACAATGAACCAGAACACAAAGCTTGGTAACAGTCTAACAAGAAAGACCGGTTTCATGAGTCACATACTTTTATTTCAGTCCAACCCTTTATACCAGCGTCAGAAGGAGTTGATCAGTGTCTTGTTCCATCAGTTCTGGTCAGAAGAAGCTGAATTCTGCTCCAACATGGACCTGAGACCAAAGAGGAGGAGGAGGAGAAGAAGAAAGCTGCAGACAGGTCAGTGACTCTCTGACTCTTACACAAGTCAGCAGTTGATGAAATGAAATGAATCACAACGAGACGATCCATGTTGATGTTTTTAAACAACTGCAGCTCAATTTACAAATGATGACACAGAAAATCTGAATCTCACCACAATCAAACAACTGTGTGTGTGTGTGTTTGTATACTGTACGTGTGAGTATTTTTTTATGTTTGTACATGTGAGTATTTGTTTTGTATCTACATTTGCGTCTGTGCTTTAATGTTTGTGTGTTTGTGTGTGTGTGTGTGTGTGTGTGTGTGCTTGGGTGTGTTTGTGTGTGTGTTTGTGTGCGTGCATATTTGTTTAACTTCCTGATGAGGCAGTTGTGAAGAATCTAGTCTTTTTCAACCACTGTGTCTAACTTGTCTATAAATATTCTTTATCAGTAAATAATATACTATAATTGTGTGTCTGTGCTGTTGTAGTGACTGTGAGTGTGATCATGTGAGTGTGTATTGTTAATATAGACCAGAAGTACCTTATAGTCGGTCACAATCTACCGGTCGAGCCATGACATAATATAATATGATATAAGAAGAAAAGAAAAGAAAAGCAATCGGTGAAATAACCATTCATGTGACATGCACATCAGCCAATCAGAGCTCTCTTCTCTTTCAGTGTGAGCGCAGCAAATTTCATACTTCAGGAATAATAATGGCATTAAACTTGACTTCCTGACAGGTTTGAAGGTGTTCTATGTACATATTTACTGCTCAGATCCATGTTTATCAGACACACATAATATCAATATTGATTATAAATAAACACATGTTTTTAGATACATGAGTGGAAATTAAATTATTCGTAAACTTAAAAATATGTTTCATTGTTATAAGTTGTTTTCCAGGCATTTAACGCAATTTGTAAAAAACGAGAAGCAATTATAAGTAAGAAAATGTTATTTGTAAAGCGCCTTTCTAGACCAGGGCCACAAAGCGCTTTGACAATCAAAAACAATAGTTAAAATATATACTTTAAAGGATCAAGACACGTAAGAAAAACACAGGAGTCCCAGAAAATCAGGGAAATGCACAAATAAGAATGTTTTAAGATGTTTGTTGAAGGAGTCAGTAGATCATCAAACACAGATGTTTCTTGAAGGAGTCAGTAGATCATCAAACACAGATGTTTCTTGAAGGAGTCAGTAGATCATCAAACACAGATGTTTCTTGAAGGAGTCAGTAGATCATCAAACACACATGTTTCTTGAAGGAGTCAGTAGATCATCAAACACAGATGTTTCTTGAAGGAGTCAGTAGATCATCAAACACAGATGTTTCTTGAAGGAGTCAGTAGATCATCAAACACAGATGTTTCTTGAAGGAGTCAGTAGATCATCAAACACGGAGATCGTTCCCAAGTTTAGGAGCAAAATAACCTGTGTTTCAGTTTTGTCCACATGTAGCTGTAAAGTGTTTTCACTCATTATTTGATTTCTAGCAAACAATTGACTAAGTTCAGCCTCTGGGGCTCAGTTGGATCAAAAGAGCAGTAGAGCTGGATGTCATCAGCGAAAATGTGGTAAGAAACATCAGGAAATCTCTGAATGACCAGGGGAATCAAGTACAGTAAAAAATAATAAAGGACCCAAAACAGAACCTTGAGGGACTCCACACAACAGATGATTCAGACGTTGTTTGATTGGCAGATACACTGAAACTGCCCAAAAAGGTATGACGAGGACCACTGTAACACAGACCCAGACAGTCTTCATCCCTCAGTCTTCTCAGCAGGATCTAGTGATCTACTGTGTCAAAGGCTGAGGACAGATCCAAGAGAACCAGAACAGTGTATTGACCCGAGTCAGCCGACATCATGATGTCACTGGACACTTTCAGTAAAGCTGTCTCCGTGGAGTGATGTTTACGGAAGCCAGACTGAAACTTCTCATGGATGTCGCTCTGATCCAGGAACAGCTGCTCAGACACCACCTTCTCCAAGATCTTGGACAAGAAAGGGATCTTAGAAATAGGCCTGAAATTACTGAGGTCAGTTGGGTCTAAGCCTGGCTTTTTGAGTAAAGGCTCCACAATGGCATGTTTAAATGCATTGGGGAAACCCCTGTGGAAAGGGGGAGCTTTACTATTTTGGTAACCTAGGGGCCATGCTACAACAGTATTGTTCATAATACAAAGAAAACAAAACAAAAAAAACACAATCAAGAGAAAAGATACTATATACTATATATATAATATAGGGGGGAACTAACAAAAAAGAAAAAAAATTCCAGCAGTGAAATTATGAGGGATTATCTGGATCAGTCCAGAACATTTCATCAACATCACAGGCGATATCTTCATTAACAAGACAATGAGGGAAGAAGCCGTCCATGTCGAATCCATCCTTGAATATGGCGTTGATTAGGTTACAGACCTCCTCTGTAGAAATCCTCAGAAAATATCTATATTTTTTCTTTTAATTCCCTGCAGGAGAGAAATGAAAGCACGTACAGTAAATAGAACAATGAACCAGAACACAAGGCTTGGTAACAGTCTAACAAGAAAGACCAGTTTCATGAGTCACATACTTTTATTTCAGTCCAACCCTTTATACCAGCGTCAGAAGGAGTTGATCAGTGTCTTGTTTGGTAAGTTCTGGTCAGAAGACCAGTGACTCATTTGTCTATAAATATTCTTTATCAGCAAATAATATACCATTATCTCGTGTCTGTGCTGTTGTAGTGACTGTGAGTGTGATCGTGTGAGTGTTAATATAGACCAGAGGTGCCTTACAGTCGGTCGCAATCTACCGAAAGATAAGCAATCGGTGCAATAACCATGTGACATGCACATCAGCCAATCAGAGCTCTCTTCTCTTTCAGTGTGAGCGCAGCAAATTTAATAATTATCAAGAATAATAATGGCGTGAAACTTGACTTCCTGACAGGTTTGAAGGTGTTCTATGTACATATTTACTGCTCAGATCCATGTTTATCAGAGACACATTAATATCAATATTGATTGAAAATAAACATGTTTGTAGATACATGAGTGGATAATAAATGATTTGCAAACTTAAAAATATGTTGTTCATTCATTTAATTAATGATCTTTATTTATTAAGACAACATGATCGATTTATATTGAGTTTTTTCCAGGCATTTCACACAATTAGGAAAAAACTATTTAGTAATTATAAGATTGTTTTTATAACATAACAAACACAGTGGGATCCTTCAAGTCTTCTCTACGAGAGTCACAGACGTTCTTGTGAAACAACATCACGTCAGTCAGTTATATCAAAGTGAAGCTGCAGAATGAAAGCAGCTAAAGCCGGTTTCCTTCATGTGATCACGTGATCGGAGCTATATCCTTAAAAACACACTTGTATAAATACACCATCACATAATAACTACATGCAAAGAAAACACTTTCATTTTAAAAACATAGTAAGAATAAGTGCATGTGTTGCGCACGTGAGCCACAAATTCTAATGAAGCTCAGAGACGATCAGACCATCATCATCATCATCATCATCATCATCATCATCATCATCATCATCATCATCTTCATCATCTTCATCATCTTCATCTTCATTATCATCATCATCTTCATCATCTTCATCATCTTCATCATCTTCATCATCTTCATCTTCATTATCATCATCATCATCATCATCTTCATCATCATCATCATCATCATCATCATCATCATCATCATCTTCATCATCTTCATCATCTTCATCTTCATTATCATCATCATCATCATCATCTTCATCATCATCATCATCATCATCATCATCATCATCTTCATCATCTTCATCATCTTCATCTTCATTATCATCATCATCATCATCATCATCATCTTCATCATCATCATCATCATCATCATCATCATCATCATCATCTTCATCATCTTCATCTTCATTATCATCATCATCATCATCTTCATCTTCATTATCATCATCATCATCATCATTTTCATTTTAGTGACAATTTAACGTGCATGGTGCACTAAATTTCGCATACTAAGAATTGAGACGCTCTTACGCACTAAAAATACTAACTTTGAGTACGCAAGTATGCGATTTGAGACACAGCACAAGAAAGGAGAAGACTTGAGCTCCAAGCAGCCTATTGTTCTCCTTCAATAATTGCAGGCAGGTGGAGCTGATGAGATGGTCTGGTCCCTCAGGTGAGTGCCGACAGGAGGGGTTGAAGAAAAGGGCTGGACTTTCTTTAGGAAGATTTGCTCTAATGCCTCAAAAACAAGGACCAGAAAGCCTGAGATCTCAGTGTGGAAAGAGATTTTACCGAGTAGAGAAGCTGCTAATGCTGGATAGTGGACGCCTCATTTCATAGTTCCTGCGTCTGTGGATAGAAGATACCTCTGCTCCATCTAACCCTGCCTGTAGAGGGCGCAGTACGTGTGAAGTAAATTCTGTTTTCCTCTAATGAAAACAGGACATTATGAAACTATTTAGTTCAGTTCAGTTTATTTTTTAAAAGGACAATGTTCAGTTACATTAAAAAGATGCTGCACCAGATTTAGCACAATGATAGTTTCCATCTGTAGTCCTCAACAAAGATGCAGACAGTTTAAATAATACATCACAGACAAATAAAGCAAAAACACAATAATATTGATTATAGTTTTTACACTATGAGGCGAGAACAACTTTTGATGTTGTCAAGAATGTCATGAGTGTGTTTGTGTGAAGGTGAAGACTCATGGTGAGGACAGAGACTCCTTTAAATACCCTCAGTGTGAGGAGCACGATGAACAGACCAGCACTCAGAGGTGAGACAAGGACCTCCAAGATTGTCCTCCATGTCTTCATTCTCACTCATTCTACTTCTGTGTTCAAGATCAAAGCAGCAGCAAGAACCTGCTGGACCTGGACCAAGATCTGGACCAGAACCCAGCTGTGTGTCTCTGAAGAGTGATCGTTCAATGTGGAGATGGATCAACTTCAGAAAAAGTGAAGAGTCTCCAGGTGTGAGGTGAGAGTGAACAAGTGTGAGTCTACCAGGTTCATACACACATTAAACCAGAGAACTTTACTTCACTCTCAAAACCAGCAGGGGGAGAAAAAGTCACAATTAAAAACCTCATAGGTATGAAGCTATTTTTGTCTCACTAATATTTGTAACTGTTCAGAGGTCGATCTGCAAATACACAGTGTTTTGTGACATCCACAAATGTAAAATTAATATTTGTAACTTTTATTTTGTATTTACACAACACTTAAATATATATATATATATATGTATAGTAATTATATAATTTCAATGTACAAAACAAAAATACATTTGTAAAACTTTTCGTTGTGAAAGTAAAAAATGATTTTACCTTTTTTTGTTATTGTGTTTGTTTGTTTTTTGTATATATATTTAATATGTGCAGCTTGTTTGTAAAAACATGTTCTTTCGAGGGCCACGTAAAAGCGATCGTGAAGCTTGTATTTAGTTTGACTTGAAGCGGCGAACAAACGACCCGTGACACACTCTTGATTGTTCATCTCTGCACGAATCCAAGGATAAGACCCGGGCAGACGTGACGTTCTGTTGAAGCGACTCCATGTTTTGATCGTTTTAAAAGTTAATCTCTTGATCCATTTTGAGATTCCACATGGATTAGGATTTTTTCCAAGATTGGTCTCTGCACCTCCATGTCTTCATTCTCACTCATTCTACTTCTGTGTTCAAGATCAAAGCAGCAGCAAGAACTTGCTGGACCTGGACCAAGATCTGGACCAGAACCCTGCTGTGTGTCTCAGAAGAGTGATCGTTCAATGGGGAAATGGTTCAATTTCAGAAAAAGTAAAGAGTCTCCAGGTGTGAGGTGAGAGTGAACAAGTGTGAGTCTACCAGGTTCATACACACATTAAACCAGAGAACTTCACTTCACTCACATCACCAGCAGGGGGAGATAAAGACACAATTAAAAACCTCAAACGTTGCTTTCACAGTTGTAGTGCAGAGGTGGACATGTGCAGCAGTGTGAGGACATCTAGTGGTTCAGCTGGTGAATACCAGGATAGAAACAGATGAGAGTTGATCAGAGTTGTGTTTTCATCAGGATCCAGCAGGAGGAACCAGAATATTCTGGACTGTTGTGAGTCTTTGAAGAATAAAACCAAGAAGAATCAATTTTATAAAAAATATATTTAAAATAAACAGTTTGGCTTGACAAGATTTAAGTTCTAATGGAGATGAAAGTGGGTTTTAAAAGGAACCTTCTAGTTTACTTATGATCAGAACCTTCAACACGACAAGAGTTTATTTACAGTCTGATTTCATCTCTTCTTCTCAGAGTGGACCATCAGAACTCAGAGCTTCTCATTGGTCAGCAACATCCCTCACAACTGGAAATCAAACGGCTGGTATGTTCATAAACTAGAGGAGGTCCTCATCCTAGGGGTTCCTTCTGTTCATCATCCTTCAGCTGAATCCAAGATAAAGCTTCTGGTCTTTGTGGTTCTTGAGATGATCCACTATCACTCTGACTTTCTTCTCTGTCATTCTGTTCCAGTCACTGGAGAGAAACTTCTACAACTATATGCAGAAGGAGCTGAAGAGAGTCTGGAGGTTTGTGAGTCCAGAGACTCCACAGACTGAGGAGGAAGATGAGAAGTGGAGAAGCATCAGAGAAGAATTCCTGAAGATCACAGTTCATCTACTGAAGGACATGGAGGAGGAGGATCTGGCCGAGCGTCTGTGGAGCAGTAAGAACATGTGAACAAACATGATGAAGATGAAGAACACTTGCATCAGATCTGAAGATTTTACTCCATTTTCACCTTCTACAATCTTCTGACTCCTGTGTCTTTATTCAGGAAGTCTTGCTTCAGAGTGTGCAGGACGACTGAAGAGGAGCCTGCAGAAGAAGTTCCACAGTGTGTCTGAGGGGGTCGCTAAAGCAGGAAACTCTGCTCCTCTGAATGAGATCTTCACTGAGCTCTACATCACTGAGGGGGGCACAGACCAGGTCAACCAGGAGCACGAGGTCCGACAGATCGAAGCAGCCACCAGGAACCAGACCAGACCAGAAACCACCATCAGACAAGAAGACCTCTTTAAAGCCTCACCTGAACGACCAATCAGAACACTGCTGACGAAGGGCGTGGCTGGCATTGGGAAGACCCTCCTGACACAGAAGGTCACTCTGGACTGGGCTGAAGACAAAGCCCACCAGAACTTCCACTTCATCTTTCCTTTCACCTTCAGAGAGCTGAACCTGCTGAAAGAGAAGAAGTTGAGTTTGATGGAACTTGTTCATCTTTTCTTTCCTGAAACCAGAGAATCCAGACTCAGCAGCTTTGAAGGACTCCAGGTTCTGTTCATCTTTGATGGTCTGGACGAGTGTCGACTCCCTCTGGACTTCCTCAACAGTCGGCGCCTGATAGAAGCTACAGAGTCCACCTCAGTAGACGTCCTGCTGACAAACATCATCAGGGGGGATCTTCTTCCCTCAGCTCGTCTCTGGATCACCACACGACCTGCAGCAGCCAATCAGATCCCTCCTGAGTGTGTGGACATGGTGACAGAGGTCAGAGGGTTCAATGACCTCCAGAAGGAGGAGTACTTCAGGAAGAGGTTCAGAGATGAGGAGCAGACCAGCAGCATCATGTCTCACATCAGGAGGTCACGAAGCATCTACATCATGTGTCACATCCCGGTCTTCTGCTGGATCACTGCCACAGTTCTGGACATGTTGAAGAGCACAGAGACAGGACAGCTGCCCAAGACCCTGACTGAGATGTACATCTACTTCCTGGTGGTTCAGATCAAAGTCAAGAAGCTGAAGTTCGACGGAGGATCTGGGACTGACACAGTTTGGGATCCTGAGAGCAAGAAGATGATGGAGTCTCTGGGAAAACTGGCTTTTGAGCATCTGCAGAGAGGAAACTTGATCTTCTATAAGTCAGACCTCACAGAGTGTGACATCAACATCTCAGCAGCTTCAGTTTACTCAGGAGTGTTCACTCAGATCTTCAGAGAGGAGAGAGGACTTTACCAGGACAAGGTGTTCTGCTTCATCCACCTGAGTGTTCAGGAGTTTCTGGCTGCTCTTCACGTCCACCAGACCTTCATCAACTCTGGAGTCAACCTGATGGAATCAAAACTAACATTCAAACTGACAGAAATCGACAAAAGTCAAACAGAAAGGTTCTACCAGACAGCAATAGATGAAACTCTAAAAAGTCCAAATGGACATCTGGACTTGTTCCTGCGCTTCCTTCTGGGTCTTTCTCTGCAGACCAGCCAGAGTCTCCTTCCAGGTTTGTTGACACAGACAGGAAGTAGCTCCTGGACCAATCACAACACAGCAGAGCTCATCAAGAAGAAGATAAGGGAGGATGTGTCTCCAGAGAGAATCATCAACCTGTTCCACTGTCTGAATGAAGTGAAGGACACTTCTCTGGTGGAGGAGGTCCAACAGCAGCTGAGATCAGGACCTGCCTCCACTGAATTTATGTCTTCTTCTCAATGGTCGGCCCTGGCCTTCATCATACTGTCCTCAGAGGAACATCAGGACGAGTTTGACCTGAAGAAATACTCAATATATGCTTCAGACGAGGCTCTTGAGAGGCTTCTGCCGGTGGTTCAAGCTGCAAACAAAGTTCTGTAAGTTGTTCAAACATTTCTGATGATATGAACTAAACATGAATGTTTGATTTACTCTTTGATGATTGTTGTGTTTGTCATCGTGTTTAACAAACTGATCCTAATTTAGACAAACCTTCCTCAAATATTCATACAATATGTGATTTTATGATGTAACTAGTTCAGTCTTGTCAAATAGAGAATTGAAAAGTAAAGATGTTACGTAGTTTATAAAAATATCATCTTAATAAATCATTGTAATGATAAACAAACAAGCGTCAACTTTAAATGAAAATGAATAATAATCAAAAGAACATATTTAAAACATGTGGCCTCATTAATTATACTGCGTATACACAAATGAATGTGTACGCAACATTTATTTATAGAAAATAAACTTAAGTTAGCATGTGTGACCTTCACAGCAGCTCTGAGCCTGATTTCTACAAAATCTTCATCTTAAATTCACATGAAGTTTCTTGAATGAAACAAAACCACGAAGGTTACATCAATAAAAATGCAGCTTTATTTAACTTTACTGTTTCATACAAAAGGTCAAATCTTGTCTTTTTCTCAGGAAATGTGTTCTATAAAAATAAATAATAAAATCAAAGGGGTTCGTCTTCATAATCCTCTTTGTCCGACTGCATGTATTTAATTTAAAATATTCATGTTAGGTATTACTTTAAGATTCTTTTTAAGCAAAATAAGTTCATAAATGTCACTTCCTGTTGGAGCAGTTGAATCTATTTTCAGCTCATGAACTGAATATTGAAAAACATTTGCTTTGTTTCTTATGCAAGTAGATCAGTGTCATCAGAGAATTGAAGGATTGAATTTAACATTTAATTTTATTAAAATGTTCTATTTTTTTAACCATAGAAATATTTTCTGAATCATTTTATTAAATAATTTGAATATATATTATATATTGGATTTTAAACACTTTCACATTCGTATATTTAATTAAAAAAGCCACTTGTCAAAAATATTGATTCTTGAATTTTTTTCATTTTATTTATTGCTAAAATAACAATATTAAACTATAAATAAACTCTTTCAATTCTTGTCAAATAGAAAATTGAAAAAGTCACTTGTTGATGAAACTCGTCTCTTTCACAGCCTGATCAGATGTCGACTGTCAGAGAGAAGTTGTTCACTTCTGTCCTCAGTCCTCAGCTCTCCGTCCTCTAGTCTGACTCTACTGGACCTGAGTCACAACGAGCTGCAGGATCCAGGAGTGGAGCTGCTGTCTGCTGGACTGAAGAGTCCACACTGTCACCTGGAGACTCTCAGGTCAGAACATCATCTTTTCTACATCATCAAAGCTCAAATGTAAAGTCAGAGGTGGAAACACGAGTCAAAGTCTGTCATCACTTTGTTCTTCAGTGAAGCAGCTCATAGATACATTTGTATGTTTGTGTAGCAGGTAAAGATGTTACGTAGTTTATAAAAATATCATCTTAATAAATCATTGTAATGATAAACAAACAAGCGTCAACTTTAAATGAAAATGAATAATAATCAAAACAACAGTCCTTCATATTCTTTATCCAGTGTTCTCGCGTCATCTGTCTCGTAGAAGACAAAACACTTTAGAGTGGAATCTTGAGGTTTGTCTTTCATTTGTTTTCATAGTTTGTTTTTTCCACCGTTGTTGTCTCTGTTCTTCTCTTATGGTTCATCTGTTGTTCATGAGGTCTACGACTATTTTAACAGTCGACTGCTCACCAAATATTCAACCATTAAGTCGACTAATCGCATCATTCTTACATTTTTCTTCAATTTATCATGAAGTTTCTTTAATGAAACAAAACTACTTTACTTACTTTAAGCTTCTTTTGAAGCTAAATATGTTCATAAATGTACATTGAAGCCAATAAGTTTTGTTTGTCATGTCTTTTACTGAGACTCCAATTCATTCAGCAACAGTCCAAACCAACAGAGTCAAAACAACCATCAACGGAGACTTAAAACATAAACAAAAAAACAGCAGATCTTTGTTCACGTAATAAGTATTTTGTACACGTCAGTATAAATGTCACTTCCTGTTGGAGCAGTTGAATCTATTTTCAGCTCATGAACTGAATATTGAAAAACATTTGTTTTGTTTCTTATGCAAGTAGATCAGTGTCATCAGAGAATTGAAGGATTGAATTTAACATTTAATTTTATTAAAATGTTCTATTTTTTTAACCATAGAATTATTTTCTGAAAAATTTAATTCAATAATTTAAATATTGAAAGGTTGGTTTTGTTTTCATTGAATAATGGAAACATTTTTTAGACATAAAGTTTAATATATATATAATATATTGGATTTTAAACACGTTTAAAAAAATAATGTAAAAGGATACTTGTTAAAAATATTGAATCTCGATTTTTTTAATTTATGATTCCATACCAGCATTTATATAATGTCTGTGTTTTGAAGAGGTAAAAAATAATTATATTTTAATGTTGTAGTTTTGAAGAGTTAAAAAACATTTATATTTTAATGTTGTTGTTTTGAAGAGGTACAAAATATTTATATTTTACAACTTTTTCGAGCCTTCAAAAAACAACATTTTACACATTTGGGCAACAATGTTTTAATGTTATAGTTTTGAAGAGGTACAAAAAAACTACAACATTAAAATATAAATATTTTTTACCTCTTCAAAACTACAACATTAAAATATAAATGTTTTTTAACTCTTCAAAACTACAACATTAAAATATAAATGTTTTTTAACTCTTCAAAACTACAACATTAAAATGTAAATGTTTTTTAACTCTTCAAAACTACAACATTAAAATATAAATGTTTTTTAACTCTTCAAAACTACAACATTAAAATATAAATGTTTTTTAACTCTTCAAAACTACAACATTAAAATATAAATGTTTTTTATCTCTTCAAAACTACAACATTAAAATATAAATGTTTTTTACCTCTTCAAAACTCCAGGGTTAAAATTTATATTGGATTTTAAACACTTTGACATTTTTATGAATTTAAAAGGATTAGTAAGCAGACAACAAACCACAACTGAAGATCTTATCAATGGAAATAGTTGAGTTTGTCTTTAAATAAACTCTTTCAATTCTTGTCAAATAGAAAATTGAAAAAGTCACTTGTTGATGAAACTCGTCTCTTTCACAGGCTGATCAGTTGTTTCCTGTCAGAGAGAAGTTGTTCACTTCTGTCCTCAGTCCTCAGCTCTCCGTCCTCTAGTCTGACTCTACTGGACCTGAGTGAGAACAAGCTGCAGGATCCAGGAGTGGAGCTGCTGTCTGCTGGACTGAAGAGTCCACACTGTCACCTGGAGACTCTCAGGTCAGAACATCATCTTTTCTACATCATCAAAGCTCAAATGTAAAGTCAGAGGTGGAAACACGAGTCAAAGTCTGTCATCACTTTGTTCTTCAGTGAAGCAGCTCATAGATACATTTGTATGTTTGTGTAGCAGGTAAAGATGTTACGTAGTTTATAAAAATATCATCTTAATAAATCATTGTAATGATAAACAAACAAGCGTCAACTTTAAATGAAAATGAATAATAATCAAAACAACAGTCCTTCATATTCTTTATCCAGTGTTCTCGCGTCATCTGTCTCGTAGAAGACAAAACACTTTAGAGTGGAATCTTGAGGTTTGTCTTTCATTTGTTTTCATTGTTTGTTTTTTCCACCGTTGTTGTCTCTGTTCTTCTCTTATGGTTCATCTGTTGTTCATGAGGTCTACGACTATTTTAACAGTCGACTGCTCACCAAATATTCAACCATTAAGTCGACTAATCGCATCATTCTTACATTTTTCTTCAATTTATCATGAAGTTTCTTTAATGAAACAAAACTATTTTACTTAGTTTAAGCTTCTTTTGAAGCTAAATATGTTCATAAATGTACATTGAAGCCAATAAGTTTTGTTTGTCATGTCTTTTACTGAGACTCCAATTCATTCAGCAACAGTCCAAACCAACAGAGTCAAAACAACCATCAACGGAGACTTAAAACATAAACAAAAAAACAGCAGATCTTTGTTCACGTAATAAGTATTTTGTACACGTCAGTATAAATGTCACTTCCTGTTGGAGCAGTTGAATCTATTTTCAGCTCATGAACTGAATATTGAAAAACATTTGCTTTGTTTCTTATGCAAGTAGATCAGTGTCATCAGAGAATTGAAGGATTGAATTTAACATTTAATTTTATTGAAATGTTCTATTTTTTTAACCATAGAATTATTTTTTGAATAATTTAATTCAATAATTTAAATATTGAAAGGTTGGTTTTGTTTTCATTGAATAATGGACATTTTTTTTAGACATATAGTTTAATATATATATTATATATTGGATTTTATAGACGTTTAAAAAAATAATTTAAAAGGATACTTGTTAAAAATATTGAATCTCGATCTTTTTAATTTATAATTCCATACCAGCATTTTTATAATGTCTGTGTTTTGAAGAGGTAAAAAAAAGAGTTAAAAAATATTTATATTTTAATGTTGTAGTTTTGAAGAGTTAAAATATATATTTTAATGTTGTAGTTTTGTAGATTTGAAGACGTAAAAAAAAATAAAGAAAAATAAAAATACAACTTTAAAATATTCTTTTATTATTTATTTTTTTTAACTCTTCAAAACTCCAACATTAAAATATAAATATTTTTTAACTCTTCAAAACGTCAACATTAAAATATAAATGTTTTTTAACTCTTCAAAACTTCAACATTAAAATATAAATGTTTTTTAACTCTTCAAAACTACAACATTAAAATATAATTATTTTTCACTTCTTCAAAACTACATTAAAATATAAATATTTTTTACCTCTTCAAAACTCCAGGGTTAAAATTTATAGTGGACTTTAAACACTTTGACATTTTTATGAATTTAAAAGGATTAGTAAGCAGACAACAAACCACAACTGAAGATCTTATCAATGGAAATAGTTGAGTTTGTCTTTAAATAAACTCTTTCAATTCTTGTCAAATAGAAAATTGAAAAAGTCACTTGTTGATGAAACTCGTCTCTTTCACAGGCTGATCAGATGTGGACTGTCAGAGAGAAGTTGTTCACTTCTGTCCTCAGTCCTCAGCTCTCCGTCCTCTAGTCTGACTCTACTGGACCTGAGTAGAAACAAGCTGCAGGATCCAGGAGTGGAGCTGCTGTCTGCTGGACTGAAGAGTCCACACTGTCACCTGGAGACTCTCAGGTCAGAACATCATCTTCTCTTGGTTCTGATAAGTTTCTAAAAGTGTTTCTCCTTCATTTCAGTCTGTCATGGTGTCAGATCTCAGAGAGAGGTTGTTCTTCTCTGGCCTCAGCTCTGACATTGAACCCATCCCACCTGAGAGAACTGGACCTGAGCTGGAATCATCCAGGAGGACCAGGACTGGAGCTGCTGTCTGCTGGACTGAAGAGTCCAGACTGGAGACTGGAGACTCTCAGGTATGAACAGAGCAGCAGAACTCACTGACTGAACTCCAAAGATCTTCAGACTGAACATTTGATGCTCAGACTCTTCATCTGAACTGAGCACATGAATCCAAACTCTGAGTTCCTCCATGTTCTCCTGCTGGACACCAGTGGAAGCATGAAGGAGACAGTTGAGACTGAGCAGCCTGTTTATAGATCCATCTTTGTTGTCATCAACAGTCATGACTGAGTCGTCCACTGAGAATGAAACAATATTCATGAAACATCTGAATCAAATGAATCTGATCTTCTGACTCTTTCTTCCTCCAGGCTGGATCACTGTGGACCACATTGGTTTGACCTGTAAAAATGAATGGTAAGTTTGATTCCATTGATTGACTTCAACATCAAAGCTAATCTGCTGACACAGCAGTTGAAGGTCTTTGTGGACATGGACTTGATGAAGAAGATTCCAGAACAAACGTGCAGATGTTAAAGACTCACAGTTACAGTATCAAGTGAAGCTCTGATTCCAAATCTTCAAGTCCTTCAGCTCAAAACTCTTCAGGAGCTTCATCATCAACATTGTTTCAGTTTGACTGTCAGTGGAGAACAAAGAAATATTTCTGTCAAATATTTGAAATCAGACGTGAGTTTGATCATCAACTCACAATGTTGAGTCACTTTAAACATCATTTCACACATGAATCACTTCATATTGAATCATGTGTTCACTTGAACATCTTCATCACAACTAGACTAGACTCATGTTAGCTACATGCTAGTTTAGCTGCTGACTTCATCTTCAAATCTGACATTCAAGATGATTCTGGGATGTTTCAGTCACATGGTTCTTCTCTCAAGTTCTCAGAAGAATGTTGACAGAACATTGACTCGTCTCAGTTTGGATCAGTATATGATCGTCAAGACAACGTTCTTCCACCATCATCACCTCATGTGTCTTCTTCTCTCAGTCTTCACTCTCACTGGACTCACACACAGCAGCGCCTCCTACTGTCCAACGACAACAGGAACTTGATGGAGGATCAGGATTATCTGGATCATCCTGACAGATTTGAAAAGCTGCGACTGAGGAGTGACTACCACAGTGACTCTCAGAAGAAACAGAGGGAAATAACTTGAAGAGAATTACAGATCAAGCAAGAAGATGAATGTTAAGATGTTCCTTCCAGACTGTTTGATCAACTTCAAATGACTTCAATACATGATTATATTTTTACAGCTCGACTCATTCTTGGAACATCCTGACCTGAAGAGGAACAATCTATTCAAAGATACAAGTAATGGTTCATTGTTTTGCTGCTCATGTTATTATATATTTTTAATAGTTGTTTTCCGAAGTCGTTCCATGACAACAGTTTCCACATTGAACTGATCCTGATGCAAAGAAAGTTGTGGATTCCTGCAGTAAAGTCTTGAAATCACTTTTTAGATCTGGATTTTAAAAGTAAAGCATGGAAACACATCATTTAGATGTTAAAGTTCATTTATAAACTACAATGTTTTTTCTACAAGTGTCGGTTTATAAAAGAGGAAGCCACAAGAATGTTGTTTTACTTGTCTTGTCCACTAGAGGGTAGTCACGCTTTTGCTATGGAGCAGTGAATCAAAGAGAAACTTTTGAGACCAAAGAAGGAAAATCTCTCAACAAAACTAATAAACATCATGTATTTAAACAAATTAATTGTACTTTTGCTAACCTGAACTCTAGAATTCAAGGGTGAGATAATTCCATATCGGCAGCTGAAGAAAGCCTAAACAATTAGTGAAAATGAACATTTAAATAAAGTTTGAACATTCTGTTCACTCACTCTCTTCACTTTGATGTTCCCTGATCTTGTTTTCAAATAAATCCACTGGTTTGGTCACTTTACTTTTGTTCATCCTGTCCAAAATAATTCACACACACACACCTACACATGCACGCACACACTATCTATATCTATTCCCATTAGTGGCCACTTGATGGCGCTAGTGTAGCTATTTCATTGTGACTATTTTCTACCTTTAGTAACGTGATAATAATGAGGATTATTCTGAACAACACCCCATTTAATGATTATTTATAGGAAATAAAGAAGTAAATGACTTTGATAACTAGCTTCTCTCTATAGACTACATATTAGTTGACAAGAGTAATTTATGAGAAATTAATATTTATAACAAGTTAAGTATAACAAAGTTTATTTCGTAACAAAAAAAGATGAAAGATGTAAAACATGTTTAGAGCACATAGCCCCACCTGATTACTTCCCTCTGCCATCTGGAATGAAGTAATACCAGGCGACTCCAAGCTGAATAATGTTCTGTCAGAACCGAATGAACGTCGGGGTGTCCCTCGGCCCGCCACGTGACTGTCCCGGGACGGGCCTATAACGAAAGGACGTCACATGAGCCGCATCTCTATCTCTTGAATCAACAGAGCATGTACTCGAGCTGGATTCACTAGAACTCCCCACTCTCGTACATATAATCTAGCTCTGACGTCAATACTTTGATTGTAGATGTGTGCTTGTATAAAAACTGAGTTCAGTTTTGTTGTTTAAAGTCAAGCATGAAGTCTGCGCACAGACACCAGTCACTCCCGTCCCAGGTGTTATACTTCGATTTGTGGAGGAAAGGAACAATCCAGAGTATGTTCGGGTTGTCTATTTACCACTTCCAAGCAAAAGAAATACAAGCTTCCTTCACGATCGACCAGGTGTCCTTGCGACTCAACAAATTGACAGTCCAGAACAGAATATCGTCGAGCTACGGGAAGCTTGCGCTATTTACATCCATCCGTTCTTTCAAGTTCTGATTCCCGGTGTCCCGCTGGGAGAGCTTGCCTGTTGTCTCCTGTAATCTAATAATTCAAATGTTCCCAGGCGGAGGTCACACTCGCTATGCGTTGGTTCCTGTCTTCACTTCCAACCTGGGGTCAGTTTGTCCTTGACCTTTTGTGCACATCTTCAGGTGTGGTTGCCAGGCAGGTGTGGTATTCTACCAGTGATTTGACTCTAACCTGAGTTGAGCTGGTCTCCACTCAGTAATCAGTATGCATGAGTATATTTTATTATTGTCTTACTTTATATTTGATTATCCTTTTAGCATTCATTTAAGTATGGCGTATATGTATATAACAATTTTAATCTAACAACTCCACAATTTTTTTAATTAGTGGTTGTTCCGCAGCAACATTTTATCAATTACCTCTTTTATCAAATATTCATCATCTTACAAACAACACATCATTATCATGCACCTGCACACGCTATATGTATGACCGAAACTATAATAGTCTGCCTGCAATATGATTTTTTTTATTGTGCAACATAAGACTCAGGCCCCATTCTGAAGTAGTCATTCATCTTTCCCTCGTCGTGCTCAGTCGTCCAGTCCATCCTCGTCATCTTCAGTTGTTCTGACTGTTCCTCCTCAGTCGGTCCGACTGTTCCTCCTCGTATTCCAGTTGGTCCTCTTCGTCCATGTCCCAAGCCCAGTCCATCTTCTCCAACGTCCTCCAGGTCCATCTTCTTCAACCTACACACAAATAACCTTCATTCAGGAGTAGCTCTGACCATGAATATTTTATTAAGGTTAAAAGAAATGGGGATTTTCCCCATGTATTGATCCGTGTGTGTTTCTTCGGATAGGGGAATATGTTTGATGAAACTTATCTTTTGTGTACGTCTGTCTACTCATCCAGGTCAGGACATTCCCTTAACTTGATTTTTTTATATCCTCCGGTGTCGGTTATCGGGGCATCCCCCATTCTTACAACAGGACATGGTACCAAGAATCCCTAAATTATGAACATCATTGTCACCAATCCTGTCCACTGTTCATTCATTCCATTCATACATCAACCTCCCCTAGAGGACACATAAGATCGTGTTTATGTTACCTGTCCTTTGGGCTACTGTTGTCTGGGCATCTCATAGATCACCCTGATATTTTTTATTTATTATCAGTCCAATGGACTTTACCAACACCAACGCAATGAACACACTCTTTGTGCTCACCTCGTCAAGCCTGAATACTTATGTTATAATATCCAAAAGCAAAAACGCTTTTTTAACCGAATAGAAGTTTAAAGGCCTTGAGACACAGCACCTATTATCGGGCGTCTGGCGCCGTCGGGCAGTCCTGTGTAGTCGATGCCCCGAGTCCCTTTGGTGTGTATTCCCCAGTCGGGAGTCGGCGTCCTCGTCGGACGAAGAGAGAGGCGGGTGCAAGCGTTCAGTCTGGAGGCGGGAGTCTGGCTCAATGGTCAATCCTATTGGTTGAGCGCTAGGTTTAGCTAGCGAATCAGCGCAGGACAATGAAGCGGTGTCCCGCTGGAACAGTTGCCTGTTGTCTCATTTAATCTAATAATTCAAATGTTCACGGGCGGAGCTCACACTCATGGGCGTTGGTTCCGGTCTTCACTTCCAACCTGGGGTCTCACCGGCTGCGTTGGTCCTTTTGTGCACATCTTCAGGTGTGGTTGCTAGACAGACACAAATGTTTATTCTACCGGTGATTTGACTCTAACCTGAGTTGAGCTGGTCTCAGTAATCAGTTTGCATGAATGTTGATTGTGTGCAGGAACAAAAGTTCTTAGCATCAAGCAGAGTATACTTTATTATTCTCTTACTTTATATTTGATCATCTTTTAGCATTAATTTATATGCGTATATGTTTATAAGAATTTTAATAGTTAGAAACATTCTAAAAAACACATAACATACATTATTTAAGACTCAAAGAAACAAACTTTAATATTTTCTTTGAGACAAGTTTATATTTCTTACATTTACCTTTAAATGATGAGATAAAAGATGTTGAATTATTTACGACAGTTGATGCAATATTTGACCTCTGACTCGTATTCTTACGAGGTCCACCTGGTATTGAAACCTCGACATAAAAGATTGTTCAAAAAAAGAATCTGTATTTTAAGCTTGTTATTCTTCTTCTATTTATTCTTCTTCTTTTCACGATACAATTGTTCCATTTTAAGATCAATTCTAACAGAAAGGAAATGACATCACACATAGTACAAATCTTTATTTTTCATCTTAGGTAACGTCCACTTCAAGATAGTTCTGTGAAGAAACAAATCATTTCTATTTCAAACAAAGACTTGCTGACAAGTAACAAATGAATGTTCACTGCCTTTGTCTTCCTCAGATTTTCTTCAGAGAAATCCACACAGAATTAACTTTTTATCTCACATAGGAGCCGAAAAATATGAAGCATGTTTTGATAATCGCTACTATTTCAGTCGAGCCACAAAAGAACCGAAATTCAGTAGCAAACCTATAATTCTAAAGAACAGATTACTGTGAAAAATAATCCCCCTGAACTGAACTTTAACCTCACAGAGCTACATGTGTCTGAAGTGAACTTTAACCTCACAGAGCTACATGTGTCTGGAGTGAACTTTAACCTCACAGAGCTACATGTGTCTGAAGTGAACTTTAACCTCACAGAGCTACATGTGTCTGAAGTGAACTTTAACCTCACAGAGCTACATGTGTCTGAAGTGAACTTTAACCTCACAGAGCTACATGTGTCTGGAGTGAACTTTAACCTCACAGAGCTACATGTGTCTGAAGTGAACTTTAACCTCACAGAGCTACATGTGTCTGAAGTGAACTTTAACCTCACAGAGCTACATGTTTCTGAAGTGAACTTTAACCTCACAGAGCTACATGTGTCTGAAGTGAACTTTAACCTCACAGAGCTACATGTGTCTGAAGTGAACTTTAACCTCACAGAGCTACATGTGTCTGAAGTGATCTTTCCAAACCTTGACGTCCATGAAGAGATACAATCACCTGTGAGGACGATCATCAGTTTCTTCTCCTCTGTTGCTGATGTGTCAGAGCCCAGTGTGGGGCTGTAGCAGAGACGAAGATCTGTAACTGTGAGAACAAATATATTTCAACCTTACACACTAATGTATGAGCTGAGCAGGTTCGTTCTCTTTTTTGAACACACACAGTTACTCAGCAGAATGTTGCTTCAAACACACTTTATGAATCGTAGAAGTGAAAATAGTCGAAGCCACACCTTGAATAATCCCTGTGCACGTGCAGCGACTGAGTGTCCAGCAGCAAACCACACCAGGGGAAGAGACAGAGACGGGGCAGGGCGTCAATGGTAGGATGGGGACCTGGTGACGTTTGGAAGTTGGTCACCATGTTCTGGTGGTCGACGACAAGTCCGTACTCCTGCACCCCGGAGAGCAAAGTCCTGGTGACAAAGATGAGAAGTTTATATTTGGCTCAAATGGTTGATGTAAAAAGTCAAACTCACGTTAGAAAAGACTCTGCTCGACATTTGTCTGTTGTAATCAACAGGAAATCATCGACCAGCCTCATCAAACATCTGCAGACACAGAAAGAAAGGTTGTTATACGGAACTGGCTCCCCCTGCTGGCGACACGACACAATGACATCTGTCAACTTCACGACAAACGGACACTTTGTCTTTAGGAAGATCTTGAAACAGCGTGTTCTCCATGTGACCATAGTAGAGGCAGCGGAGCAGACTAGACACCACAGAGCCTCGAGGAATACCTTGACCTTGACGGTACATTCTGGAGGACAAAGAAGATCTGATCTTAGGTTGTAAAGTAAAGATGAGAAAATCAAGCCAGAAAACATGGAGGCTACAAACATCCCCTCAGAACACGTCAGTGATTCTTGACCAAGCATTTATTAAAATAATGAGAATTATTTAAGGTTAAAATTCAACATCTGTCCAACAATGACAAGAACATTCTTCTGTCCACGTCTGCTTCTCTCACATCCGTCGATACTGAATCTGTCTGAGCAGAAAGAAAAGTTAAAAATGAACACTAACCTCCTCCTGTACTCAACGATGGTCCCAGACAACAACCCAGTGAAGAAGTCCAGCTGCTCTTTCACACAATCGTCTGTGGAGAAATGCTGGAAGAAATAAAGATGACGTGACGAACACAGACTTATTGTATAGTTTCCAGATAAATGCAGCGTAACAGCCGGAGAAAATGAAAACTACGATGAAGAAAATACTTTCAAGGTCATTCTTACCTTCTCTACCAGAACAGTGTGATGAGCTTTCTTGCTTTTCTGCAGCGACGCAACAAAGTTCTTCATGTTGGCTGTTCCTGCAGCTCCGTGGATGATAGTCGCCTGTTTCCACAACACAAATGAGTCGCTTCAGATACACAACGACACAACACGAAAATAAAAAGAACATTTAATGCTTATTTAATGTAGTTCTGACTTCATTGTGTTTCTGTGATCAGTAAACTCACCTCTCGCACAAAAGTCTTCCGAAGACCTTCTTCCGAGTCGGCCCAGATTTTGGCAAAAGTTCGTACGTTGAAAACCATGTCCTCGACTGATGAAAGCACTTGACCTATGACCTCTTGAAGCTTCTTGTGAGGGTCATGACCTCCACTAACAACCGCCTTGTTCAGGTGTAAACACAAACAGAGTTAAAGGTTAAAAAATAATCTAATGTTGAAGCTTTTTTTCTCTTTTGTGCTCATTTTCAAATCCATAAATATTTGGTTATAAATGTCATGTAAAAACATCTTAAACACGCCTTGTATTAATAGACAAACATCACTAAAATCAATAATGTTATATTGATTATAATCATGTCATATTTACACACAGGAAACAGTCAGAATGTTTGTCCCTCGTTACAAACAAATTAATAATTTCTCTGAAATGTAACATCATGAATAGTGTTGGGCGACTTACTTTAAAATAGTAACTTAGTTACAATTACTTGTTACTTCTTTCAAAAACAACCCAGTTTCTTTACTTTTTAATAGGGAAAGTTTTGTAAGAGAGAAACATTTGTACAAGTGTACGGGTCAGTGTAAGTTTGGATGCTGTGATTAAACAAATCACACTAAAAGGTAAGAACAATAAAAGAAAAAAACAAATAGAAATAAAAGATTAAATGCACTGACGGTCATTTTTGTGGCAGATGCAGATGTTCAACTCACGTATCCATTCTTCATTCACTTTTAAAGTAATAACATAGAGTTCTAACTTTCTATCATGTATGGATATAAAAAGCATCTCATAAAAAATAGAAGTAAAAAGACGCTTTTGTTACAGCAAACCTTTACTCCCAACACTGATGATATATATATACTTAGTAACTATGGGCTTATTTTTGTCTCATAATTATGTGTACATGCACAGAGCTTGATCTGAAAATATTTAATGGTTGTACGAGCGATTTAATATTTCTAAATTGTATTTTGGCATTTACAAATACATTTTTACTTTTATATACTGTATATCATTTAAAAAAAAAATGTAAATGGTAAAACTTGAAATTCTGTGTGTGAAATTACATTCACATGTCAGATGCAATAACAAAGACTCATTTACAAGTCTTGCAAATGAAAATGATATATTTAGAAATAAAAATGTATTTTTAAATACCAAAAATACAAGTTAATAAGCGGATATCTACCAATGATCTCTTTAAATAATGTTTTAAGTCAATGTCTCCAGGTGTAGCAAAGATACCTTAACAAAGTAAAAGGGTTCGGCTCTGTTGTCCTTCAATGGCAGGAAGGAGGACAGAACTCGGTGAATGTCGCTCTTTCCCCAAACTGTGGAGCCGAGGAGAGACGGAGACTCTCGCACGAGGGCGAGCAAGACTGCATGTAAGTCGTGAAGATCCTGTGAAACTGGACATGAAGGATGAGACCAACAATAAACATCACATCCATGTGTGCAAGTGAGGATCAACAAGAGGTGAAACACATTTGTACCTGTGTTTTGACCTTCACCCCCATGACCCCAGTGATCGCTCTCATTCCACCCGTCTCTGGAACGAAGCGAAGGCGGGAGACGACGCTTGTACTGGGGAGGGACGCGACCTCGTCTGCACTCAACTCTTCCAGCTGGCATTTAGAAACGTGATTTCTAAAAGTCGCACAAACACATGAGACTTAGAGTTGCTGAGTGGAGAACGTTATAAAAGACTTCAGGCTGAAGAAAAAGGAAGCAAAAGAAGAAGAGGAAAAATAACCCACAGACATGTTCAACATTTTAAGAAGCATCTGTCTCGCCTGCAGTTAAATCAAAACTCTGCAGCGAGAATTCTGAGCCGCTCTAGTAGAAGAACTCGCATTTCTCTGATTCTTAAAACTCTTCATTGGCTGCCAGTTTCTTTCAGGATCATTTTAAAATGCTTCCTCCTCGAGGAATTTTTACGTTTCCATGAGCAGCAAGTGAACTTCACATAGTTCTCACACACAGTTTAAAACCTTTACACAGCAGACATGTTTGTTGTCGTTTGTTCCCGTGCACCTGTGCAGAGCCTGTGCAGGTGGGAAGAGGTAAAGTATGAGCCGCCAGTCATCATATTTTGATCTGAAACAAACCCCAGTTCCCAGATATCTGCTGATTATGATCAGTGGTCGATTGATTGAACACAACGAGCACAGACTCAAGACTTCAAGCCTTTAAATCTTGAGATAATTGAATGACTTTCATGTCGGTCCTCGTGTACAGGACACTGTAGTTGTGACGTCATCAGCAATGTTCCTTCACTTGTGTTCACCTGAAAGCCAAGTTCTGTAATTCAGCCCAGACATCGTAGCGATAGAACTTGAGAGTTTTCTTCCGTCCGACTCTCTCAGTGGCGTAGAAGCAGGATCTGACCAAGCCAGTCACGTAACAGCCAAGAAGCCAGGCCAGGAAGTGACCCAGCAGGCGTGTGCGATATGCCAGCTCACTGGGGGGAATCCTTCCTGTCCAGGAAGAGTGAAGACAGCATGAGAGCTGGTAGGACGACCATCAGGGGCCTCATGTACTTACACTAAAAATGTACACACTGAGAAGTTCACATCAGAGACGCATCAACAATGTTTGTTGTTACATGTCTGGATATTAAAGTATTCACACACATGTTTCTCTTTCTACACACTGATGATTCTTGTTCATTTACGACAACATGATGAGTTTTATACACGAGTGTTCATCAGTTATTTTAGACAATTCAGAAAAATGTGTCAGAAAATATAGGCTTGTTTTGATAACATATTAAAATGATCCACCAGAAGCTGAACAGGTTTGAATTGAAGCTCAGCAAGAGCAGGTTTTCCTCATGTGATCTGAGCATCTCCTTGAAAAACACACTTTCAGTATCACATGATGACTATATGTATGTAAACAGGAAACACTTTTATTCCATAAACGTAATATAAATACGCATGTGTTGCACTCGTCTCACTATAAAACTATAAATCCAACAGTTCATAAAGCAAATATAAACTCGAAGGATGTTTGTCATAGTTTCAGTATCTGAGGTGTTTGACAAGACAACACACACCATCTATGAGCCCCTGGAAAGAGACGGAAATAATAATAAATGGACGACACAAGCGCTGAACATGACATGAGACTGTTAACGTTCTTGAAGTGAACAGAAATACATATTTGAAGCTGAATAAGGAGAAATGACAGCTTGGAGTGAAGGAACTGACATTTGTGGGAGACATCCTGAGCAGTGAAGGCATCAGAGCGGATCCCAGAAGAATCAACAATAGAGAATATGACGAGTTCAAAATGTAAGAAAGAGCTTTAATGGCAGGATTAACTACATGAGAAAATTATTAACTAATCGCTCAGAAACAAAGTAAAACAAATGACTGAAAAGAAAAGTGAATATTGAAGTATGATGACAGGAAACATGTTTATTTGTTAAAAAAGAAACAGACAGAAGATGTAATGTAAACAGCAAATGTTTGTCTGATATCAATGATGGACAGATATGTTGTTTGTGACTCTGGACAGTAGGGGGCGATGAGAGAAACAGAACGTGTTTAGATGTATGGAATACCAGAAATACACATTTATGCATGTATTTATCTCACAATAGCCATTTAATAGTCTTTTCCCCTGGATGTGGTTATTTACAAACACTTTATTATTCACTAATTGTGTCACTCATGGTATTCCATAGAATAGAGAATTAGGAAATACTCTTTATTTATCTGTTTTACAGTATTTCATATATTTTCTAACTTGTATTCCCCTTAATGTCTCTACATCCAAACATATTATATTACCTAATAATGACACACCTGGGGTGTATTTGACTATGATGGAAAGAAGCATTCTGGAAAATAACTGAAATACAGCATGAAGAAATAGATTAGAGTCTATCCCAGAGTTTAGGGGCGAGAGGCGGGGACATCCTGGACAGGAGGCCAGTCTGTCTCAGGGAACACAAAGACACATACGGACTTATTTTCCCCAAGTTCTCAATCAACCTCTGTATGTTTTTGGACTGTGGGAGGAAACCGGAGTGTCCGGAGTAAACCCACACAACACGAGGAGAACATACACACTCCACACATGAAGGTCATCCTCCCGACCTGGAAGCGAACCGACAACCTGGTGAAAGAGTTTCAGGTAGTTTGCTTTTTTAAAATATAATATACACGTATTTGGATATTGATTTAGACATTTACAGTGGAGAGAACAAGTATTTGATACATTTTTGAAGTTTTCTCTCTTACAAAGCATGTAGAGTCTGTCATTTGTATCAAAGGTTCAACTTTGAAGGACAGAATCTAAAACTAAAATGCAGAAAATCACAGTTGATGATTTTTAAATCATTAATTTCCATTGTATTGCATGACATTAGTATTTGATGGTCCATCAACCAGTAAGAATTTAGGCTCAGACCTGTTAGTTCTTCTTTAAGAAGCTGTTCTCCACTCATTACCTGCTTTAACTGCACCTGTTTGAACTCATCACCTGTAGAAAAGACACCTGTCCACACACTCCAACCTCTCCACAATGGCCAAGACCAGAGAGCTGTGCAAGGACATCAGGGATCCAACTGTAGACCTGCACAAGGCTGGGATGGACTACAGGACAATAGACCAGCAGCTCGGTGAGAAGAACAACTGTTGGTGCAATTATCAGAAAATGGAAGAAGTTCAAGACGACGGTCGATCTCCCTCGGTCTGGAAGCTCCATGCAAGATCTCTCCTCGTGGGGCATCAAGGATCATGAGGACAGTGAGGGATGAGCCCAGAACTACATGGCAGGACCTGGTCAGTGACCTGAGTAGAGCTGGGACCACAGTCTCAAAGAAAACCATCAGTAACACACTCCGCCGTCATGGATTAAAATCCTGCAGTGCATGACAACGACACCAAACACACAGCCAGGGCGACGAAGGAGTGGCTCCGTAGGAAGCATCTCAAGGTCCTGGAGTGGCCTAGCCAGTCTCCAGACCTGAATCCTATTGAACATCTTTGGAGAGAGCTGAAAGCCCGTGTTGCCCAGAGACAGCCCTGAAACCTGAAGGCTCTGGAGAAGGTCTGTATGGAGGAGTGGTGCAAACCTGCTGAAGAACTACAGAAAACGTCTGATCTCTGTTATTGTAAACAAAGGTTTCTGTAGCAAATATTGAGTTCTGTTCGTCTGATGTATCAAATACTTATGTCATGCAATTAAATGGAAATTATTCTTTTATTTAAAAATCATCTTTCATTTTCTGCATTTTTGTTTTAGATTCTGTCCTCACAGTTGAAGAGTAACTTTGATACAAATGACTGACTCTACATGCTTTAAGTGAGAAAACTTCAAAAACCAGGGGTGTATCAAATACTTGTTCTCTCCACTGTATGTGTGTATTTATTTCACATTAGTCATTTAAAGGTATTTTCCTCTGAATGTCACAATTTCCAAAATATGGATTTAGTGATGAACACAGACTATAATTTCTCTACCAGAAAAGCGTGATGATCTTTCTTGCTTTTCTTGACCTGCACCAGACCAATGTCCTTATGTCTGAACTGACTTTAGGTCCAATTACATTCATCTCCTCAGCAGTCTTCCTCAGTCCTCAAGATCAATCCTCAAAACTAAGGAATGAGGTTCATCTGAGGACTTAGAAATGGGACTCCCCTTAAAAGCAGATTCGTCATCATAGGTCGTCCATTACCGTCGACAGAATATGTTTTACAACAACAGAACCTGCAAGAATGGCTCCAGCAACAGTGTTGATGGTGGACTTTAGACATGTTTTTATCAGCTGCCAGACGCAGAGATGTTCCTCAGAGAAGAGTTTAGAAGTTGGTCAGTTCATCTGAGGAGTTCATGTTCATACTGTACAGAAATGAGAATCGAGGGGCGTGTTTGTCTGCGGCTCCTGGAATTGTGACTCATTTTATATCATATTTTTGCGAACTATAACCACAGAAAACAGCGACAAGACATCAACAGATTCTTCCAATTTATTTTTGAAACTTTTTTTCATCCACAATGTCATGGACTCGTCAGAAAACAGAAGCGTCGAGAGCAGGCGCAGCAAAGCCCCGGAGGCTAACATGAACGCCCGCTTAGCAGCCAACTTTTGCAGCCATGATGGACTCTCTAGAAGCAACATCTTCCTCAAAACTCTTCACTGGCTACTGTTCGCTCTGAGATCGCAGCAGTACAACGAGAAGTGAGCGAGTGCATTGAGCCGCTGAAAGAGAAGAAAACACCAGCAGACCCTCCTGGATCTACAACACGCTGCTAGGGATCATGGCGACGACCTCGGAGCTCCAGGCCTCCGTGAACACCTGACCGCAGGTGAAGCGACTGGAGGAGCAATAATATCCCACTGGTGGGACTGATGGACCGGGACAAACCATTCTTCTCTACCGGGGCAAACCATTCTTCATCTCCTCTACCGGGGCAAACCATTCTTCATCTTCTCTACGAGGGCAAACCATTCTTCATCTTCTCTACCGGAACAAACCATTCTTCATCTTCTCTACCGGGGCAAACCATTCTTCATCTTCTCTACCGGGGCAAACCATTCTTCGTCTTCTCTACCGGGGCAAACCATTCTTCATCTTCTCTACCGGAACAAACCATTCTTCATCTTCTCTACCGGGGCAAACCATTCTTCATCTTCTCTACCGGGGCAAACCATTCTTCATCTTCTCTACCAGGGCAAACCATTCTTCATCTTCTCTACCGAGGCAAACCATTCTTCATCTTCTCTACCAGGGCAAACCATTCTTCATCTTCTCTACCGGGACAAACCATTTTTCATCTTCTTTCCCGGGGCAAACCATTCTTCATCTTCTCTACCGGGGCAAACCATTCTTCATCTCCTCTACCGGGGCAAACCATTCTTCATCTTCTCTACGAGGGCAAACCATTCTTCATCTTCTCTACCGGAACAAACCATTCTTCATCTTCTCTACCGGGGCAAACCATTCTTCATCTTCTCTACCGGGGCAAACCATTCTTCGTCTTCTCTACCGGGGCAAACCATTCTTCATCTTCTCTACCGGAACAAACCATTCTTCATCTTCTCTACCGGGGCAAACCATTCTTCATCTTCTCTACCGGGGCAAACCATTCTTCATCTTCTCTACCAGGGCAAACCATTCTTCATCTTCTCTACCGAGGCAAACCATTCTTCATCTTCTCTACCAGGGCAAACCATTCTTCATCTTCTCTACCGGGACAAACCATTTTTCATCTTCTTTCCCGGGGCAAACCATTCTTCATCTTCTCTACCGGGGCAAACCATTCTTCATCTTCTCTACCGGGACAAACCATTCTTCATCTTCTCTACCGGGGCAAACCATTCTTCATCTTCTCTACCGGGACAAACCATTCTTCATCTTCTCTACCGGGGCAAACCTTTCTTCATCATGTCTACCGGGGCAAACCATTCTTCGTCTTCTCTACCGGGGCAAACCATTCTTCATCTTCTCTACCGGGACAACCCATACCGGGGCAAACCAATCTTCATCTTCTCTACCGGGGCAAACCATTCTTCATCTTCTCTACCGGGACAACCCATACCGGGGCAAACCATTCTTCATCTTCTCTACCGGGGCAAACCATTCTTCGTCTTCTCTTCCGGGGCAAACCATTCTTCATCTTCTCTACCGGGACAAACCATTCTTCTCTACCGGGACAAACCATTCTTCATCTTCTCTACCGGGACAAACCATTCTTCTCTCCGGGACAAACCATTCTTCATCTTCTCTACCGAGGCAAACCATTCTTCATCATCTCTACCTGGGCAAACCATTCTTCATCTTCTCTACCGGGGCAAACTACTCTTCATCTTCTCTACCTGGGCAAACCATTCTTCATCTTCTCTACCGGGACAAACCATTCTTCATCATCTCTACCGGGGCAAACCATTCTTCATCTTCTCTACCGGGACAAACCACTCTTCAGCTGCTCTACCGGGGCAAACCATTCTTCATCTTCTCTACCTGGGCAAACCATTCTTCGTCTTCTCTACTGGGGCAAACCATTCTTCATCTCCTCTACCGGGACAACCCATACCGGGGCAAACCATTCTTCATCTTCTCTACCGGGGCAAACCATTCTTCATCTTCTCTACCGGGGCAAACCATTCTTCATCTCCTCTACCGGGGCAAACCATTCTTCATCTTCTCTACCGGGGCAAACCATTCTTCATCTTCTCTACCGGGACAAACCATTCTTCATCTCCTCTACCGGGGCAAACCATTCTTCATCTTCTCTACCGGGGCAAACCATTCTTCATCTTCTCTACCGGGACAAACCATTCTTCATCTTCTCTACCGGGACAAACCATTCTTCATTTTCTCTACCGGGACAAACCATTCTTCATCTTCTCTACTGGGGCAAACCATTCTTCATCTTCTCTACCGGGACAAACCATTCTTCATCTTCTCTACCGGGACAAACCATTCTTCGTCTTCTCTACCGGGGCAAACCATTCTTCGTCTTCTCTACCGGGGCAAACCATTCTTCATCTTCTCTACCGGGACAAACCATACCGGGGCAAACCATTCTTCATCTTCTCTACCGGGACAAATCATTCTTCATCTTCTCTACCGCGACAACCCATACCGGGGCAAACCATTCTTCATCTTCTCTACCGGGGCAAACCATTCTTCGTCTTCTCTACCGGGGCAAACCATTCTTCATCTTCTCTACCGGGGCAAACCATTCTTCATCTTCTCTACCGGGACAAACCATACCGGGGCAAACCATTCTTCGTCTTCTCTACCGGGGCAAACCATTCTTCGTCTTCTCTACCGGGGCAAACCATTCTTCATCTTCTCTACCGGGGCAAACCCTTCTTCATCTTCTCTACCGGGACAAACCATACCGGGGCAAACCATTCTTCATCTTCTCTACCGGGGCAAACCATTCTTCGTCTTCTCTACCGGGGCAAACCATACCGGGGCAAACCATTCTTCATCTTCTCTACTGGGGCAAACCATTCTTCATCTTCTCTACCGGGGCAAACCATTCTTCATCTTCTCTACCGGGGCAAACCATTCTTCATCTTCTCTACCGGGACAAACCATACCGGGGCAAACCATTCTTCATCTTCTCTACTGGGGCAAACCATTCTTCATCTTCTCTACCGGGACAAACCATACCGGGGCAAACCATTCTTCATCTTCTCTACCGGGGCAAACCATTCTTCATCTTCTCTACCGGGGCAAACCATTCTTCATCTTCTCTACCGGGACAAACCATACCGGGGCAAACCATTCTTCATCTTCTCTACCGGGGCAAACCATTCTTCATCTTCTCTACCGGGACAAACCATACCGGGGCAAACCATTCTTCATCTTCTCTACTGGGGCAAACCATTCTTCGTCTTCTCTACCGGGACAAACCATACCGGGGCAAACCATTCTTCATCTTCTCTACCGGGGCAAACCATTCTTCATCTTCTCTACCGGGACAACCCATACCGGGGCAAACCATTCTTCATCTTCTCTACCGGGGCAAACCATTCTTTGTCTTCTCTACCGGGGCAAACCATTCTTCATCTTCTCTACCGGGGCAAACCATTCTTCATCTTCTCTACCGGGACAAACCATACCGGGGCAAACCATTCTTCATCTTCTCTACTGGGGCAAACCATTCTTCATCTTCTCTACCGGGACAAACCATACCGGGGCAAACCATTCTTCATCTTCTCTACCGGGGCAAACCATTCTTCATCTTCTCTACCGGGACAACCCATACCGGGGCAAACCATTCTTCATCTTCTCTACCGGGGCAAACCATTCTTCATCTTCTCGACCAGGCCAAACCATTCTTCATCTTCTCTACCGGGGCAAACCATTCTTCATCTTCTCTACCGGGACAAACCATTCTTCATCTTCTCTACCGGGGCAAACCATTCTTCATCTTCTCTACCGGGACAAACCATACCGGGACAAACCATTCTTCATCTTCTCTACTGGGGCAAACCATTCTTCATCTTCTCTACCGGGACGAACCATACCGAGGCAAACCATTCTTCATCTTCTCTACAGGGGCAAACCATTCTTCATCTTCTCTACCGGGGCAAACCATTCTTCATCTTCTCTACCGGGACAAACCATACCGGGGCAAACAATTCTTCATCTTCTCTACTGGGGCAAACCATTCTTCATCTTCTCTACCGGGACAAACCATACCGAGGCAAACCATTCTTCATCTTCTCTACCGGGGCAAACCATTCTTCATCTTCTCTACCGGGACAACCCATACCGGGGCAAACCATTCTTCATCTTCTCTACTGGGGCAAACCATTCTTCAGCTTCTCTACCGGGGCAAACCATTCTTCATCTTCTCTACCGGGGCAAACCATTCTTCATCTTCTCTACCGGGACAAACCATACCGGGGCAAACCATTCTTCATCTTCTCTACTGGGGCAAACCATTCTTCATCTTCTCTACCGGGACAAACCATACCGGGGCAAACCATTCTTCATCTTCTCTACCGGGGCAAACCATTCTTCATCTTCTCTACCGGGACAACCCATACCGGGGCAAACCATTCTTCATCTTCTCTACCGGGGCAAACCATTCTTCATCTTCTCTACCGGGGCAAACCATTCTTCATGCTATCCACCCGTGGTTGCTAGGAGACGAGCAGCATCACGGAGGTGAAGCTCTGCACTCTTGCATCAAGTTTGTTCTTCAGGCGGTTCTCAGGATCACAACATCTGATGTGATAACCCATCGTTTCCAGGACCAGCAGCTGCATCTGACTTCGTTAAGAAACACCTGAAGAAGGTGGTGGATCCAAACACTTAAGTCGTTGTGGGGGAGCAAATATTCTGATTTGAATGTTGACAACAAGAAGTTCTCAGAGTGAGTTGTTGTCTACAAGTTTTTGTGTTAAATATATCTTGTTTATATAGATTATCATTATCACATAAATATATATATACATGTATATTTATTTATTGTTGCGTCAAGTTTTGTTTGTTCAAGAGGTGTGAGACTAATATTTACTTGTGTTATTGTCACAATCCAGTTAGGAGCAGCAGTTTGTAGTGGAGGGTATGAAAGCTGCCAAGAGAGTGTGTTTGTTAGGGTTTGGGCGTGTCTCGTTTGGGGGTCACTTCTGCCAAGGAGGGTGGGTTTTGGGTTATGTTGTTTTAAGGGATTGTTTTTGTTCTGTGTTTGATATTCATGCCTGGTCCGCCATCAGTGCGCATCTTCACCACTTTGTGTGCTTATTTATCTTTATTATTTCCTGTCTTTCAAGCATTATGCATAACTTTCTTCAGACATAATGGCATCTAACAGGACAGTAGAAACTATGGGTGAGTTAAAATTTTGTAGTTGGAATTGCAAAGGCCTCCACAATCCCATCAAGCGCAGTAAGGTGCTACACCATCTTAAACATCTAGGAGCAAAAATTGTCTATTTACAAGAGACTCATCTTAAAAATTCAGACCAAAGAAAGCTGAAGTGCAGTTGGATTGGTCAGAATGATCATCTTCATTCCACGGCAAGTCCAGGGGAGTGACTCTTCTGTGGCACAAATCAGTCCCCTTTGAATGCACAAGAACAATCACGGATCCAAACAGGCGTTATCTTGTTGTTGTTGGGAAACTGTGCCACACTCCAGTCATGCTCATCAATGTATGGTCCAAACTGGGATGACGAGGGCTTCTTTAAATCCTTATTCTCTAATTTACCAGACATATCTTCGCACCTCCCTACATTTGGAGACTTTAATTGCTGGCTAGACCCAAAACTCGATCGCTCTTCTAGTCAAAGTTGTTTACCCTCACGGTCGGCCAAAACTATCCAAATGTTTAAGGAGCAATTTTCAGTAATTGACCCTTGGCGATATCAAAATCCCACCGCTAAAGCCTATTCATTCTTCTCAAATGTCCACCACACTTTCACACGTATAGATTATTTTCTTGTTGACAACCGATTTCTGCCTGAGATAAAATCCACCACATATGAAGCAATTGTTATTTCAGATCATGCTCCGGTCACTATGACAATACATTGTGTAGATATGAATAACAGCCGCACTCCATGATGTTTAACAACCGTCTTTTGTCAAATGACGACTTTGTTAAATCTATATCAAAACAAATTTCTTTCTTAGTGTCAACAAGACCCCGGCAGTGTCAGCTTCACTGCTATGGGAAACTCTCAAGGCATATATTAGAGGTGAAATAATCTCATACACTAACTACGAGAGAAGATTAAAAAACACTAAAATTAAAGTATTAACGAAACGCATCAGTCAGCTGGACTTGATCTACGCATCCTCCCCGTCACCTGACCTCTATAAGGAGCCTTTCCCTAAAAACTGAATTTGAACTATTATATATATATAGATTCAACTGTTACGATCATGGTGATAAGGCCAGTAAATTATTAGCATATCAGTTACGACAGATTTCAGCCTCACAACAAATAACTCAAATTCAAACGCCTTCTGGAATAGCAACTGATCATAAAAAGATAAACAATGAGTTCAGAGACTTCTACAAAAATCTGTACAATCAGAGAATAAGGAAGATATTTCAGATTAAAAAAAAAATGTTTGACAATACAGTTGACTGTCACCTCATGAACATCTTTCCTTTTATTTCTTGTTTATTTTAAATGCTTGTTTAGATTGACAATGTTATTATCTACAGGATGTGGGGTGTGTGTATGTGCGGACCAGGCATGTTTTGTTTTTGTTGTTTTGTTTTTATTTATTTTGTTTTGTTTTAGTTCTTTTTATCTTTTCTGTTAATTATACAAGTATGCATCTTTACGTCTTTTAATTTTTTTTATGAATATACTGTATATGTTTGAGTGTGTGTGGATATATATGTATACTTTTATTTTTACAGCGGCAGAAATGTTATTTCTCTTCTTCTGATGGACATTTTCTTCTTTCATATTTATTTTTATTTTCTGTGTATCATTCCATTTACGCTGTTGAGCTGTACTGGTTGTTTTATGTAAAAAGTCAATAAACAAATATCTTAAAATATATATATATATATATACACATGTATCAAGACATTCAGCATAAATGAAATGAAGTAAACAATGAAAGGACATTAAAAACTAAATAAATAATCAACAAAATGAAATAAATAATCAACAATACTTAAATAATCAACTAATAAACAGAATATCAACAAAAAAGCAAGTTAATGCACAGGTAGTGCAAGTGGAGGTGAGAGTGATGGTAGGACAGGGATGGAGTTTAGTCTCCTGACTGGTGGAAGAAGCTGACCTTTAACCTGCTGGTTCTGGCCTGAAGACTGCGCAGTCCTCTGCCTGACGGCAGCAGTGTTACTGCCGACCCTCACTGTCTGTGGTCTCCCCGTCAGGAAGTCCAACAACCAGTTGCACAGGGAGGTGTTGAGTCCCAACCGGTCCAGTTTGAGGATGAGCTGCTGGGGGATGATGGTGTTGAATGCTGAGCTGTATTCGATGAACAGCATTCTGACGAGTCTTTAGTCTCCAGGTGGGTGAGGGCTGAGTGGAGGGCAGCAGAGATGGTACCATCAGTCGAGCGGTCAGACCAATATGCAACCTGGAAGGGGTCCAGGGCGGGGGGGAGCTCAGAGTTGATGTGCTGCAGGACTAGCCGCTCGAAGCACTTCATGAGGATGGGAGTGAGTGCGATCTGACGGTAGTCGTTGTAGCTGGAGGGGGACGACTTCTTCCGGACCGGCATGATGGGGGTGGCTTTGAGGCGGAGGACAACAGTTTGTCTCAGTGAGGAGTTGAAGTTATCATAATATGCATCATTTTTCTATCACAGTCTTTTCAGTAGATTGAGTCAAAACCTCTCTATTTACTGATCCTCCATAACTTTAAAATGTGTGATTCATACAGAACACTTTACAGATCCTTGAATCTTTGAGCCATTTATAGAAGTTGTTGACACAGTTGTTGAGATCCAGTCTTTCCTGGTCCAACCTGAGCAGAAGGTTTGATGAGGTTGAGGAAATGAAAGTCAAACCACTTCTCTCAAGTTAAGTTGATTTATTAACAAAAAGATTACAAGTTGGGTTGAATGTGAAGATACAGAGCTCATGGCTCACGGATGCCCCCCCCCCCCCCCCACCTCTGTTTCCTGTTTGTATTACATACTCTCTGAACAGAACTTATTTTGATTAAAATATTTGTACATTAATTATTTACTTTTCACTTAACCCCTCGTAACCATACTTTATTCACACCTATCTTCCTCTCTTCATCTTGACATATATTTTCTATGAAGGCCAGAGCATTTCTCTCTTTTGCATAGTGTAAAGTATTTAAACTCATTCAACTTAATGTAGAAAGACGTTTCCAACACTGAAATTAAAAGCAGTGTTCAACTAAATCTGTATTATCTTAAGTAAGTCAGTAAGTAAGTAATATTTATTTATATAGTGCTTTTCGAGACCAGGGTCACAAAGCGCTTAAACAATCAAAACAATACTCAAAAAAGTACATACTTTAAAGATCAAGATAATACTGAAAACAACACAGGAGTTCGAGAAATTCAAGGAAAAGCCTGAACAAATAGAAACGTCTTAAGATGTTTCTTAAAGGAGTCAGTAGATCCATCAAGTGCAAAGAGAGAGGAAGATCTTCATAGTGACTAAATAAGAACATTTCAAAATAACACACATGAAAAAACAATAAAACAATCATTCAAGGTTGACTCAGTGTGAATTATCATGTGACTTTTTAGGTTACAATTACGTGTAAAACACTTTCCACACTGAGAACAGATGACAGGTTTTTCTCCAGTGTGTATTGTCATGTGACTCTGGCAAAATTGGTGGTGTTGACTCTGAGATGACAGACGGGACAGAGCTCACTCAGGCGGCCAACGACCTCATGATGGTAAGTTATATTCGGAAAATGAGCAAACATAGTTAAGCTTTCGATAACGTTGTATCTAGACACTCACCGACTGGATGTTTCCCGTTTTTATCAACCTGCCTATGCAAAAATTTAATTGTCACGGTATTATCTGGTTAATGGCACAAAAACTTGTACAAATGAAATGGAAATGGTAATTCAGCATCTTGAGTGCATTTATAGCTACTTCAGCAAGTGAAGAGAAGCATCATAAATGTAGTTATGTATGCGTTTATACATGAACCATCCTTCATGGGATCATCATCGGATGGTTCGGGTTGTATGGGAGAAATATTATTAGTTTTGTGTACGTGTCTGACATAATAATGCTTAAGAACCTTACATAATCTCATGTACATATTTAACTAATATTAAACTATTTATTTTTAATACACTACTGATGATGATGATGTGCTTGTATTGGTCAACTAGCATAATTATCAATACTAATATCTCTCTTTTTTTCTAGCTTGAAGATGATCCAGCTGTGGACAGAGAGGATCTCTGTACAAGCTCCATTATTGTTATGGTAAGGCTGATGAAAATAACTAACACCAAAAACTGCCGGTTTTTTAACAGTGCTGTGTTAGTGATTCACTAATATAACTAACAATACTAATCTTTTGTAGCCTGTAGAAGATGCTGCTGTTGATAAAGATGGTCAAGACAAGGAAGGTCTTCATGCAGCAGTTGATTATTCCATCAAACCAAAGCCAGAAACATTAGAACTCTTCCTTCATTTTCACCCACAGCAAAAGTCAGACAACCATGTAGTCTGAGGGCATTTTTCAGCAAAGATGGTTCCAACAGGATATGCTATCGTACGATAAGGACACAGGAGCACTCTTTGTTTCTTTGCATGGCTTATACTAATCCTAGGGATAGCGGCTCCTTCCTCACAGGCATGACCAACTTAACACACATTCACCTTAGAGTCGATCAGCAGAGTGATATTCACCCAAATTGTGCCGAGTCATACTTCCTATGGTCGTCTAAAAAAACCATTAAGGACCTTCTCCTGGACCTCACATGTCTCTTCATAGACAGCAAGTCTGCAGGAGGCGAGAAGTGTTGGAGCGTCATAGACGTCATGAAGCTCGTCAGCAGAAGAGGTTTGAGCGACAGAGTCAAGCTGAGGCAGCAACACACTGACTATGACACTATTGATCATGGGAAGTTTTTAGAAATAATTGTTTGAAATAACTTCTAATTAAGGTAAAATGATGTCTATTTACATTGCTTTAATTATCAATTAAAATATTTATCTCTTTGGTTTTAACTAAGGCTTCGGGATGTTTTAATTGCATTTCTGAATGTACTCTCAGCTCATTACATATTGTATTTTGTGATTTAAGTAATATTTTTGTTAAACGGACTTCTGCAAATATCAAGTTTTCACCCTTTTTTTTTCTCAAATATTATTTTTCAGTTTTCACTTTAGTTCTCATTTTCATAAATGTTGTGGGTTTAGTTTTCATGTACTACATAGTTAGCTTTGTTTTTCCATCTATTGATAACTAACATGTGCTTAGTGTTGAAATTGTGTTGCCATCTAGTGGTGTATTCATTGTATCAATGACCTGAGTAAAACCATGATGTTCTTTAAACTCACCACGCTACTGTACTTACTTAACTGCATTCTACTTTAGGGTTCAGGTAAATGTTTACTATATGATTTAGGTACAAAACAACGTAAAATACTTTTTATCAATGTTCAGGCTTGATAGCCTCCCACACAAATTCACCATGATAGTAGTCAAGGTTCTCATGAATCATAATCCAGTGGAATTTTAAAATGTCGTCATTAACATATGACTATATTTAATGATAATTTATTTCACATTTCTACATTAAAATGACTCCAAATTTACCAGGATAGTAGACAAGATCATGGTGAAGCATAATCCAGTGGAATTTTTCACTAAGCTTTTAAGAGTATAATTCTATGATATTTAAAATAAATGTGTAGTTTTTTTAAAATAATATATAATGGTATGACTTTCAAATCTACGTCAAAAAACAGAGTTTAGATACATTTCCCGCTGTATCCGTATTAACACAATTGTTGTTGGTTAAAATAAATAAATACATAAAATTATAAATATAAATAAATCTTATAATCGTTTACTCCAAAGGCAGTAGAGCAGGATTGCATCAGGTTGAATAAAAACCACATAAAGCGCTATATAAATAAATATTACTTACTTACTTACATAAAACATTATTACTGTTACTTTATTGCAATTTTCAAGCGCTCTCATGTATCAGGTGGCTTTCAGCGTCTTTACCGTAAGCTTAGCAATAGAAGCGCAAGGCTTTTTTTTAATGTGGGCTGACGTGACGATCGTTCACGGACTGCGGGCTCACGTGATGACAGTGATCTGAGCATCTCCTTGAAAAACACACTTTCAGTATCACATGATGACTATATGTATGTAAACAGGTAACATTTTTATTCCATAAACGTAATATAAATACACATGTGTTGCACTCGTCTCACTATAAAACTATAAATCCAACAGTTCATAAAGCAAATATAAACTCAAAGGATGTTTGTCATAGTTTCAGTATCTGAGGTGTTTGACAAGACAACACACACCATCTATGAGCCCCTGGAAAGAGACGGAAATAATAATAAATGGACGACACAAGCGCTGAACATGACATGAGACTGTTAACGTTCTTGAAGTGAACAGAAATACATATTTGAAGCTGAATAAGGAGAAATGACAGCTTGGAGTGAAGGAACTGACATTTGTGGGAGACATCCTGAGCAGTGAAGGCATCAGAGCGGATCCCAGAAGAATCAACAATAGAGAATATGACGAGTTCAAAATGTAAGAAAGAGCTTTAATGGCAGGATTAACTACATGAGAAAATTATTAACTAATCGCTCAGAAACAAAGTAAAACAAATGACTGAAAAGAAAAGTGAATATTGAAGTATGATGACAGGAAACATGTTTATTTGTTAAAAAAGAAACAGACAGAAGATGTAATGTAAACAGCAAATGTTTGTCTGATATCAATGATGGACAGATATGTTGTTTGTGACTCTGGACAGTAGGGGGCGATGAGAGAAACAGAAAGAACGTGTTTAGATGTATGGAATACCAGAAATACACATTTATGCATGTATTTATTTCACAATAGCCATTTAATAGTCTTTTCCCCTGGATGTGGTTATTTACAAACACTTTATTATTCACTAATTGTGTCACTCATGGTATTCCATAGAATAGAGAATTAGGAAATACTCTTTATTTATCTGTTTTACAGTATTTCATATATTTTCTAACTTGTATTCCCGTTAATGTCTCTACATCCAAACATATTATATTACCTAATAATGACACACCTGGGGTGTATTTGACTATGATGGAAAGAAGCATTCTGGAAAATAACTGAAATACAGCATGAAGAAATAGATTAGAGTCTATCCCAGAGTTTAGGGGCGAGAGGCGGGGACATCCTGGAAAGGAGGCCAGTCTGTCTCAGGGAACACAAAGACACATACGGACTTATTTTCCCCAAGTTCTCCATCAACCTCTGTATGTTTTTGGACTGTGGGAGGAAACCGGAGTGTCCGGAGTAAACCCACACAACACGAGGAGAACATACACACTCCACACATGAAGGTCATCCTCCCGACCTGGAAGCGAACCGACAACCTGGTGAAAGAGTTTCAGGTAGTTTGCTTTTTTTAAATATAATATACACGTATTTGGATATTGATTTAGACATTTACAGTGGAGAGAACAAGTATTTGATACATTTTTGAAGTTTTCTCTCTTACAAAGCATGTAGAGTCTGTCATTTGTATCAAAGGTTCAACTTTGAAGGACAGAATCTAAAACTAAAATGCAGAAAATCACAGTTGATGATTTTTAAATCATTAATTTCCATTGTATTGCATGACATTAGTATTTGATGGTCCATCAACCAGTAAGAATTTAGGCTCAGACCTGTTAGTTCTTCTTTAAGAAGCTGTTCTCCACTCATTACCTGCTTTAACTGCACCTGTTTGAACTCATCACCTGTAGAAAAGACACCTGTCCACACACTCCAACCTCTCCACAATGGCCAAGACCAGAGAGCTGTGCAAGGACATCAGGGATCCAACTGTAGGCCTGCACAAGGCTGGGATGGACTACAGGACAATAGACCAGCAGCTCGGTGAGAAGAACAACTGTTGGTGCAATTATCAGAAAATGGAAGAAGTTCAAGACGACGGTCGATCTCCCTCGGTCTGGAAGCTCCATGCAAGATCTCTCCTCGTGGGGCATCAAGGATCATGAGGACAGTGAGGGATGAGCCCAGAACTACATGGCAGGACCTGGTCAGTGACCTGAGTAGAGCTGGGACCACAGTCTCAAAGAAAACCATCAGTAACACACTCCGCCGTCATGGATTAAAATCCTGCAGTGCATGACAACGACACCAAACACACAGCCAGGGCGACGAAGGAGTGGCTCCGTAGGAAGCATCTCAAGGTCCTGGAGTGGCCTAGCCAGTCTCCAGACCTGAATCCTATTGAACATCTTTGGAGAGAGCTGAAAGCCCGTGTTGCCCAGAGACAGCCCTGAAACCTGAAGGCTCTGGAGAAGGTCTGTATGGAGGAGTGGTGCAAACCTGCTGAAGAACTACAGAAAACGTCTGATCTCTGTTATTGTAAACAAAGGTTTCTGTAGCAAATATTGAGTTCTGTTCGTCTGATGTATCAAATACTTATGTCATGCAATTAAATGGAAATTAATTGTTTAAAAATCATCTGATTTTTCTGCATTTTTGTTTTAGATTCTGTCCTCACAGTTGAAGAGTAACTTTGATACAAATGACTGACTCTACATGCTTTAAGTGAGAAAACTTCAAAAACCAGGGGTGTATCAAATACTTGTTCTCTCCACTGTATGTGTGTATTTATTTCACATTAGTCATTTAAAGGTATTTTCCTCTGAATGTCACAATTTCCAAAATATGGATTTAGTGATGAACACAGACTATAATTTCTCTACCAGAAAAGCGTGATGATCTTTCTTGCTTTTCTTGAACTGCACCAGACCAATGTCCTTATGTCTGAACTGACTTTAGGTCCAATTACATTCATCTCCTCAGCAGTCTTCCTCAGTCCTCAAGATCAATCCTCAAAACTAAGGAATGAGGTTCATCTGAGGACTTAGAAATGGGACTCCCCTTAAAAGCAGATTCGTCATCATAGGTCGTCCATTACCGTCGACAGAATATGTTTTACAACAACAGAACCTGCAAGAATGGCTCCAGCAACAGTGTTGATGGTGGACTTTAGACATGTTTTTATCAGCTGCCAGACGCAGAGATGTTCCTCAGAGAAGAGTTTAGAAGTTGGTCAGTTCATCTGAGGAGTTCATGTTCATACTGTACAGAAATGAGAATCGAGGGGCGTGTTTGTCTGCGGCTCCTGGAATTGTGACTCATTTTATATCATATTTTTGCGAACTATAACCACAGAAAACAGCGACAAGACATCAACAGATTCTTCCAATTTATTTTTGAAACTTTTTTTCATCCACAATGTCATGGACTCGTCAGAAAACAGAAGCGTCGAGAGCAGGCGCAGCAAAGCCCCGGAGGCTAACATGAACGCCCGCTTAGCAGCCAACTTTTGCAGCCATGATGGACTCTCTAGAAGCAACATCTTCCTCAAAACTCTTCACTGGCTACTGTTCTACTGGGCAAACCATTCTTCATCTCCTCTACCGGGGCAAACCATTCTTCGTCTTCTCTACCGGGGCAAACCATTCTTCATCTCCTCTACCGGGGCAAACCATTCTTCATCTCCTCTACCGGGGCAAACCATTCTTCGTCTTCTCTACCGGGGCAAACCATTCTTCATCTTCTCTACCGGGGCAAACCATTCTTCATCTTCTCTACCGGGGCAAACCATTCTTCATCTTCTCTACCTGGGCAAACCATTCTTCGTCTTCTCTACCGGGGCAAACCATTCTTCATCTCCTCTACCGGGGCAAACCATTCTTCGTCTTCTCTACCGGGGCAAACCATTCTTCATCTTCTCTACCGGGGCAAACCATTGTTCATCTTCTCTACCGGGGCAAACCATTCTTCATCTTCTCTACCTGGGCAAACCATTCTTCGTCTTCTCTACCGGGGCAAACCATTCTTCGTCTTCTTTACCGGGACAAACCATTCTTCGTCTTCTCTACCGGGGCAAACCATTCTTCGTCTTCTCTACCGGGACAAACCATTCTTCATCTTCTCTACCGGGGCAAACCATTGTTCATCTTCTCTACCGGGGCAAACCATTCTTCATCTTCTCCCTTCCTGGGCAAACCATTCTTCGTCTTCTCTACCGGGGCAAACCATTCTTCGTCTTCTCTACCGGGACAAACCATTCTTCGTCTTCTCTACCGGGGCAAACCATTCTTCGTCTTCTCTACCGGGGCAAACCATTCTTCATCTTCTCTACCGGGGCAAACCATTCTTCATCTTCTCTACCGGGACAAACCATTCTTCGTCTTCTCTACCGGGGCAAACCATTCTTCATTTTCTCTACCGGGCAAACCATTCTTCATCTTCTCTACCGGGGCAAACCATTCTTCATCTTCTCTACCGGGGCAAACCACTCTTCATCTTCTCTACCTGGGCAAACCATTCTTCATCTTCTCTACCGGGACAAACCATTCTTCATCATCTCTACCGGGGCAAACGATTCTTCATCTTCTCTACCGGGACAAACCACTCTTCAGCTGCTCTACCGGGGCAAACCATTCTTCATCTCCTCTACCGGGACAACCCATACCGGGGCAAACCATTCTTCATCTTCTCTACCGGGGCAAACCATTCTTCATCTTCTCTACCGGGGCAAACCACTCTTCATCTTCTCTACCGGGGCAAACCACTCTTCATCTTCTCTACCGGGGCAAACCATTCTTCATCTTCTCTACCTGGGCAAACCATTCTTCATCTTCTCTACCGGGACAAACCATTCTTCATCATCTCTACCGGGGCAAACCATTCTTCATCTTCTCTACCGGGACAAACCATTCTTCAGCTGCTCTATAGGGGCAAACCATTCTTCATCTTCTCTACCTGGGCAAACCAATCTTCGTCTTCTCTACCGGGACAAACCATTCTTCGTCTTCTCTACCGGGGCAAACCATTCTTCGTCTTCTCTACCGGGACAAACCATTCTTCATTTTCTCTACCGGGGCAAACCATTCTTCATCTTCTCTACCGGGGCAAACCATTCTTCGTCTTCTCTACCGGGACAAACCATTCTTCATCTTCTCTACTGGGGCAAACCATTCTTCTTCTTCTCTACCGGGGCAGACCATTCTTCATCATCTCTACCGGGACAAACCATTCTTCGTCTTCTCTACCGGGGCAAACCATTCTTCATCTTCTCTACCGGGGCAAACCATTCTTCATTTTCTCTACCGGGGCAAACCATTCTTCGTCTTCTCTACCGGGGCAAACCATTTTTCATCTTCTCTACCGGGACAAACCATTCTTCATCTTCTCTACCGGGGCAAACCATTCTTCGTCTTCTCTACCGGGACAAACCATTCTTCATCTTCTCTACTGGGGCAAACCATTCTTTGTCTTCTCTACTGGGGCAAACCATTCTTCATCTTCTCTACCGGGGCAAACCATTCTTCGTCTTCTCTACCGGGACAAACCATTCTTCATCTTCTCTACTGGGGCAAACCATTCTTCGTCTTCTCTACCGGGGCAAACCATTCTTCATCTACTCTACCGGGACAAACCATTCTTCAGCTGCTCTACCGGGGCAAACCATTCTTCATCTTCTCTACCGGGACAAACCATTTTTCATCTTCTCTACCGGGGCAAACCAATCTTCGTCTTCTCTACCGGGGCAAACCATTCTTCATCTTCTCTACCGGGGCAAACCATTCTTCATCTTCGCGGACTATCCACCCGCGGTTGCTAGGAGACGAGCAGCATCACGGAGGTGAAGCTCTGCACTCTTGCATCAAGTTTGTTCTTCAGGCGGTTCTCAGGATCACAACATCTGATGTGATAACGCATCGTTTCCAGGACCAGCAGCTGCATCTGACTTTGTTAAGAAACACCTGAAGAAGGTGGTGGATCCAAACACTTAAGTCGTTGTGGGGGAGCAAATATTCTGATTTGAATGTTGACAACAAGAAGTTCTCAGAGTGAGTTGTTGTCTATAAAGTTTTTGTGTTAAATATATCTTGTTTATATAGATTATCATTCTCACATAAATATATATATACATGTATATTTATTTATTGTTGCGTCAAGTTTTGTTTGTTCAAGAGGTGTGAGACTAATATTTACTTGTGTTATTGTCACAATCCAGTTAGGAGCAGCAGTTTGTAGTGGAGGGTATGAAAGCTGCCAAGAGAGTGTGTTTGTTAGGGTTTGGGCGTGTCTCGTTTGGGGGTCACTTCTGCCAAGGAGGGTGGGTTTTGGGTTATGTTGTTTTAAGGGATTGTTTTTGTTCTGTGTTTGATATTCATGCCTGGTCCGCCATCAGTGCGCATCTTCACCACTTTGTGTGCTTATTTATCTTTATTATTTCCTGTCTTTCAAGCATTATGCATAACTTTCTTCAGACATAATGGCATCTAACAGTAGAAACTATGGGTGAGTTAAAATTTTGCAGCTGGAATAGCAAAGGCCTCCACAATCCCATCAAGCGCAGTAAGGTGCTACACCATCTTAAACATCTAGGAGCAAAAATTGTCTATTTACAAGAGACTCATCTTAAAAATTCAGACCAAAGAAAGCTGAAGTGCAGTTGGATTGGTCAGAATGATCATCTTCATTCCACGGCAAGTCCAGGGGAGTGACTCTTCTGTGGCACAAATCAGTCCCCTTTGAATGCACAAGAACAATCACGGATCCAAACGGGCGTTATCTTGTTGTTGTTGGGAAACTGTGCCACACTCCAGTCATGCTCATCAATGTATGGTCCAAACTGGGATGACGAGGGCTTCTTTAAATCCTTATTCTCTAATTTACCAGACATATCTTCGCACCTCCCTACATTTGGAGACTTTAATTGCTGGCTAGACCCAAAACTCGATCGCTCTTCTAGTCGAAGTTGTTTACCCTCACGGTCGGCCAAAACTATCCAAATGTTTAAGGAGCAATTTTCAGTAATTGACCCTTGGCGATATCAAAATCCCACCGCTAAAGCCTATTCATTCTTCTCAAATGTCCACCACACTTTCACACGTATAGATTATTTTCTTGTTGACAACCGATTTCTGCCTGAGATAAAATCCACCACATATGAAGCAATTGTTATTTCAGATCATGCTCCGGTCACTATGACAATACATTGTGTAGATATGAATAACAGCCGCACTCCATGATGTTTAACAACCGTCTTTTGTCAAATGACGACTTTGTTAAATCTATATCAAAACAAATCTTTCTTAGTGTCAACAAGACCCCGGCAGTGTCAGCTTCACTGCTATGGGAAACTCTCAAGGCCTATATTAGAGGTGAAATAATCTCATACACTAACTACGAGAGAAGATTAAAAAACACTAAAATTAAAGAATTAACAAAACGCATCAGTCAGCTGGACTTGATCTACGCATCCTCCCCGTCACCTGACCTCTATAAGGAGCGCCTTTCCCTAAAAACTGAATTTGAACTATTATATATATATAGATTCAACTATTACGATCATGGTGATAAGGCCAGTAAATTATTAGCATATCAGTTACGACAGATTTCAGCCTCACAACAAATAACTCAAATTCAAACGCCTTCTGGAATAGCAACTGATCATAAAAAGATAAACAATGAGTTCAGAGACTTCTACAAAAATCTGTACAAGTCAGAGAATAAGGAAGATATTTCAGATTAAAAAAAATGTTTTTTTTTACAATACAGTTGACTGTCACCTCAGGAACATCTTTCCTTTTATTTCTTGTTTATTTTAAATGCTTGTTTAGATTGACAATGTTATTATCTACAGGATGTGGGGTGTGTGTATGTGCGGACCAGGCATGTTTTGTTTTTGTTGTTTTGTTTTTATTTATTTTGTTTTGTTTTAGTTCTTTTTATCTTTTCTGTTAATTATACAAGTATGTATCTTTACGTATTTTCATTTTCTTTATGAATATACTGTATATGTTTGAGTGTGTGTGGATATATATGTATACTTTTATTTTTACAGCAGCAGAAATGTTATTTCTCTTCTTCTGATGGACATTTTCTTCATTCATATTTTTTTGTATTTTCTGTGTATCATTCCATTTACACTGTTGAGCTGTACTGGTTATTTTATGTAAAAAGTCAATAAACAAATATCTTAAAAAACAAATATATATATATATATATATATACATGTATCAAGACATTCATCATAAATGAAATGAAGTAAACAATGAAAGGACATTAAAAACAAAATAAATAATCAACAAAATGAAATAAATAATCAACAATACTTTAATAATCAACTTATAAACAGAATATCAACAAAAAAGCAAGTTAATGCACAGGTAGTGCAAGTGGAGGTGAGAGTGATGGTAGGACAGGGATGGAGTTTAGTCTCCTGACTGGTGGAAGAAGCTGACCTTTAACCTGCTGGTTCTGGCCTGAAGACTGCGCAGTCCTCTGCCTGACGGCAGCAGTGTTACTGCCGACCCTCACTGTCTGTGGTCTCCCCGTCAGGAAGTCCAACAACCAGTTGCACAGGGAGGTGTTGAGTCCCAACCGGTCCAGTTTGAGGATGAGCTGCTGGGGGATGATGGTGTTGAATGCTGAGCTGTATTCGATGAACAGCATTCTGACGAGTCTTTAGTCTCCAGGTGGGTGAGGGCTGAGTGGAGGGCAGCAGAGATGGTACCATCAGTCGAGCGGTCAGACCAATATGCAAACTGGAAGGGGTCCAGGGCGGGGGGAGCTCAGAGTTGATGTGCTGCAGGACTAGCCGCTCGAAGCACTTCATGAGGATGGGAGTGAGTGCGATCTGACGGTAGTCGTTGTAGCTGGAGGGGGACGACTTCTTCCGGACCGGCATGATGGGGGTGGCTTTGAGGCGGAGGACAACAGTTTGTCTCAGTGAGGAGTTGAAGTTATCATAATATGCATCATTGTTCTATCAAAGTCTTTTCAGTAGATTGAGTCAAAACCTCTTTATTTACTGATCCTCCATAACTTTAAAATGTGTGATTCATACAGAACACTTTACAGATCCTTGAATCTTTGAGCCATTTATAGAAGTTGTTGACACAGTTGTTGAGATCCAGCCTTTCCTGGTCCAACCTGAGCAGAAGGTTTGATGAGGTTGAGGAAATGAAAGTCAAACCACTTCTCACAAGTTAAGTTGATTTATTAACAAAAAGATTACAAGTTGGGTTGAATGTGAAGATACAGAGCTCATGGCTCACGGATGCCCCCCCCCCCCCCAACCTCTGTTTCCTGTTTGTATTACATACTCTCTGAACAGAACTTATTTTGATTAAAATATTTGTACATTAATTATTTCCTTTTCACTTAACCCCTCGTAACCATACTTTATTCACACCTCTATCTTCCTCTCTTCATCTTGACATATATTTTCTATGAAGGCCAGAGCATTTCTCTCTTTTGCATAGTGTAAAGTATTTAAACTCATTAAACTTAATGTAGAAAGACGTTTCCAACACTGAAATTAAAAGCAGTGTTCAACTAAATCTGTATTATCTTAAGTAAGTAAGTAAGTAAGTAATATTTATTTATATAGTGCTTTTCGAGACCAGGGTCACAAAGCGCTTAAACAACCAAAACAATACTCAAAAAAGTACATACTTTAAAGATCAAGATAATACTGAGAACAACACAGGAGTTCGAGAAATTCAAGGAAAAGCCTGAACAAATAGAAACGTCTTAAGATGTTTCTTAAAGGAGTCAGTAGATCCATCAAGCGCAAAGAGAGAGGAAGATCTTCATAGTGACTAAATAAGAACATTTCAAAATCACACACATGAAAAAACAATAAAACAATCATTCAAGGTTGACTCAGTGTGAATTATCATGTGACTTTTTAGGTTACAATTACGTGTAAAACACTTTCCACACTGAGAACAGATGACAGGTTTTTCTCCAGTGTGTATAGTCATGTGACTCTGGCAAAGATGGTGGTGTTGACTCTGAGATGACAGACGGGACAGAGCTCACTCAGGCGGCCAACGACCTCATGATGGTAAGTTATATTCGGAAAATGAGCAAACATAGTTAAGCTTTGGATAACGTTGTATCTAGACACTCACCGACTGGATGTTTCCCGTTTTTATCAACCTGCCTATGCAAAAATTTAATTGTCAGGGTATTATCTGGTTAATGGCACAAAAACTTGTACAAATGAAATGGAAATGGTAATTCAGCATCTTGAGTGCATTTATAGCTACTTCAGCAAGTGAAGAGAAGCATCATAAATGTAGTTATGTATGCGTTTATACATGAACCATCCTTCATGGGATCATCATCGGATGGTTCGGGTTGTATGGGAGAAATATGATTAGTTTTGTGTACGTGTCTGACATAATAATGCTTAAGAACCTTACATAATCTCATGTACATATTTAACTAATATTAAACTATTTATTTGTAATACACTACTGATGACACTACTAGATTGAAGATGATCCAGCTGTGGACAGAGAGGATCTCTGTACAAGCTCCATTATTGTTATGGTAAGGCTGATGAAAATACTAACACCAAAAACTGCCTTTTTTTTAACAGTGCAGTGTTAGTGATTCACTAATATAACTAACAATACTAATCTTTTGTAGCCTGTAGAAGATGCTGCTGTTGATAAAGATGGTCAAGACAAGGAAGGTCTTCATGCAGCAGTTGATTATTCCATCAAACCAAAGCCAGAAACATTAGAACTCTTCCTTCATTTTCACCCACAGCAAAAGTCAGACAACCATGTAGTCTGAGGGCATTTTTCAGCAAAGATGGTTCCAACAGGATATGCTATCGTACGATAAGGACACAGGAGCACTCTTTGTTTCTTTGCATGGCTTATATTAATCCTAGGGATAGTGGCTCCTTCATCACTGGCATGAACAACTTAACACACATTCACCTTAGAGTCGATCAGCAGAGTGATATTCACCCAAATTGTGCCGAGTCATACTTCCTATGGTCGTCTAAAAAAACCATTAAGGACCTTCTCCTGGACCTCACATGTCTCTTCATAGACAGCAAGTCTGCAGGAGGCGAGAAGTGTTGGAGCGTCATAGACGTCATGAAGCTCATCAGCAGAAGAGGTTTGAGCGACAGAGTCAAGCTGAGGCAGCAACACACTGACTATGACACTATTGATCATGGGAAGTTTTTAGAAATAATTGTTTGAAATAACTTCTAATTAAGGTAAAATGATGTCTATTTACGTTGCTTTAATTATCAATTAAAATATTTATCTCTTTGGTTTTAACTAAGGCTTCGGATGTTTTAATTGCATTTCTGAATGTACTCTCAGCTCATGACATATTGTATTTTGTGATTTAAGTAATATTTTTGTTAAACAGACTTCTGCAAATATCAAGTTTTCACCCTTTTTTTTTCTCAAATATTATTTTTCAGTTTTCACTTTAGTTCTCATTTTCATAAATGTTGTGGGTTTAGTTTTCATGTACTACATAGTTAGCTTTGTTTTTCCATCTATTGATAACTTACATGTGCTTAGTGTTGAAATTGTGTTGCCATCTAGTGGTGTACTCATTGTATCAATGACCTTAGTAAAACCATGATGTTCTTTAAACTCACCACGCTACTGTACTTACTTAACTGCATTCAACTTTAGGGTTCAGGTAAATGTTTACTATATGATTTAGGTACAAAACAACGTAAAATACTTTTTATCAATGTACAGGCTTGATAGCCTCCCACACAAATTCACCATGATAGTAGTCAAGGTTCTCATGAATCATAATCCAGTGGAATTTTAAAATGTCGTCATTAACATATGACTATATTTAATGATCATTTATTTCACATTTCTACATTAAAATGACTCCAATTTTACCAGGACAGTAGTCAAGATCATCGTGAAGCATAATCCAGTGGAATTTTTCACTAAGCTTTTAAGAGTATAATTCTATGATATTTAAAATAAATGTGTAGTTTTTTTTAAATATTATATAATGATATGACTTTCAAATCCACGTCAAAAAACAGAGTTTAGATACATTTCCCGCTATATCCGTATTAACACAATTGTTGTTGGTTAAAATAAATAAATACATAAAATTATAAATATAAATAAATTTTATAATCGTTTATTCCAAAGACAGTAGAGCAGGATTGCATCAGGTTGAATAAAAACCACATAAAACATTATTACTGTTACTTTATTGCAATTTTCAAGTGCTCTCATGTATCAGGTGGCTTTCAGCGTCTTTACCGTAAGCTTAGCAATAGAAGCGCAAGGCTTTTTTTTAATGTGGGCTGAAGTGACGATCGTTCACGGACTGCGGGCTCACGTGATGACAGTGATCTGAGCATCTCCTTGAAAAACACACTTTCAGTATCACATGATGACTATATGTATGTAAACAGGAAACACTTTTATTCCATAAACGTAATATAAATACACATATGTTGCACTCGTCTCACTATAAAACTATAAATCCAACAGTTCATAAAGCAAATATAAACTCAAAGGATGTTTGTCATAGTTTCAGTATCTGAGGTGTTTGACAAGACAACACACACCATCTATGAGCCCCTGGAAAGAGACGGAAATAATAATAAATGGACGACACAAGCGCTGAACATGACATGAGACTGTTAACGTTCTTGAAGTGAACAGAAATACATATTCGAAGCTGAATAAGGAGAAATGACAGCTTGGAGTGAAGGAACTGACATTTGTGGGAGACATCCTGAGCAGTGAAGGCATCAGAGCGGATCCCAGAAGAATCAACAATAGAGAATATGACGAGTTCAAAATGTAAGAAAGAGCTTTAATGGCAGGATTAACTACATGAGAAAATTATTAACTAATCACTCAGAAAGAAACTAAAACTGACAGAAAAGAAAAGTAAATATTGAAGTATGATGACAGGAAACATGTTTATTTGTTAAAAAAGAAAAAGACAGAAGATGTAATGTAAACAGCAAATGTTTGTCTGATATCAATGATGGACAGATATGTTGTTTGTGACTCTGGACAGTAGGGGGCGTTGAGAGAAACAGAAAGAACGTGTTTAGATGTATGGAATACCAGAAATACACATTTATGCATGTATTTATTTCACATTAGCCATTTAAAGGTCCTTTCCTCTGGATGTCACAATTTCCAAAATATGGATTTAGTGATGAACACAGACTATAATTTCTCTACCAGAAAAGTGTGATGATCTTTCTTGCTTTTCTTGAACTGCACCAGACCAATGTCCTTATGTCTGAACTGACTTTAGGTCCAATTACATTCATCTCCTCAGCAGTCTTCCTCAGTCCTCAAGATCAATCCTCAAAACTAAGGAATGAGGTTCATCTGAGGACTTAGAAATGGGACTCCCCTTAAAAGCAGATTCGTCATCATAGGTCGTCCATTACCGTCGACAGAATATGTTTTACAACAACAGAACCTGCAAGAATGGCTCCAGCAACAGTGTTGATGGTGGACTTTAGACATGTTTTTATCAGCTGCCAGACGCAGAGATGTTCCTCAGAGAAGAGTTTAGAAGTTGGTCAGTTCATCTGAGGAGTTCATGTTCATACTGTACAGAAATTAGAATCATTTGCTTTGACTCAGAAGAAAGAAGCTTTAATAATCCACTGAGATGCTGCCACCATCTTGAGGAAAAATGCATGTTAGATGTTCATCTTTTTTTCAAGCTGTTTTGGAGGTTGTAAGACATTAATATGACAATG